>NW_009929616.1:27227-55395 GCF_000696875.1 Nestor notabilis | reverse complement strand
TAAAGTTGCATGTCATATTAGATTTTTCCATTATTTATATATATATATACACACACATTAAAAAACTCATACTACTACAATAGCTTTACAAGATGACTATGTTGGTCAACCCGGCACATTTTTAGTGTGAGGATTCCCCCTACCCCTCAGATAGTATTAGTCATTTTACAAGAATATATATGAATCCTACCAAAGGCTGACTGGGAATAGAATTATAGAATAGTTAGGGTTGGAAAGGACCTTGAGATCATTTAGTTCCAACCCCCCTGCCATCGGCAGGGACACCCAACACTAAACTATATCGCCCAAGGCTCTGTCCAACCTGGCCAACATGAGCTCCAGGGCAGCCTTGCCTGTAGCGATCATGAGATGGTCAAGTTTGATATCCTCAGGAGAGTGAGAAAGGCGTGCAGCACGCCCACTGCCCTGCACTTCAAGAGAGAAGATTTGGCCTCTTCAGGAACCTGCTTAGTAAGGTTCCATGGGATATAGTCCTAGGGGCAGGGGAGCGCAAGACTGCTGGCTCATATTCAAGGATCACCTGCTACAGGTTCAGGAGCGTTGCATCCCAACTAAGAGGAAGTGCGGCAGGAGGGCCAGGAGACCCCCATGGATGGATAAGGAGCTGCTGAGGAAACTTAGAGGGAAACAAGAAGCTTACAGACGGTGGAAGCAAGGACAGGCAACCTGGGAAGATTACAGGAACGTTGTCAGGGAAGCATTGAAATAATAATTTGATATTTCATTGTTAAAAGAAAAAAATAACCCTCCCTCCAATTAAAATAATGGCTGCAGCTGGGATTGATAAATGCTGAGATACAAGCACTTTTTTATAACTTCCTAATTTTTAACTGGCATTTCCAGCAATTTTTTCCACACCTCAGCTTGCAATGTGGGTGACGTTCTTAGTCATCTGATTTAGCTTTAGGTAGTCATGCAAGGAGCAGGGAGTCTTGGCCAGTAGATAAGAATATTGACTAATGAAGCACAGGGTCTGAACAGTATTTTTAATTTTCTCCATTTACACTCATTTGAAACTTTCAGAACCTTAAGACAGGTAACACAAACTGAATCATACAGAAGATAGAAATCAGGGACTTTAACAAACAAAGAAAGCAGTAAGGCTGCCCCTGGAACAGGCCAAGACTACTTGGTGCTCTCTATGGCAGCAGGAGTCAGCCTGGGCATATTAAAAAGGGGATGGAGGATGGAGAAAGAATTATGGTTATGCTGTTTTGCATGGAATGTTTCATCAGTTTCCTGTAGGCCATACAGCAGATGTGCAGTTTGAGCAGAAGCTATTAGAATATATCATGAAGATGGCCCAATTGAACACAATGGTCATCTAACTGCAGTGCCAGCTATTGAGATTCTAGCTCTGCAAGGTGAGGCTAAGGCATATCCCAGGAAAAAGCAGTATTGTTGCCAGGTTCAGTAATCAACTTCAGAGTTACTACACAGATGGCTCTTCGGAACAGAAAAGACATACTTAAATGCTTCCATACTTTTGCTTCTGGGTCTGGGAGGCCCAGCAACCTGAGACGTAACTGAGCAGAATGAGATGCTATTGAAAGCAGAACAGTTCATACTTTAGAGATTGTCTAGACCACAAGTAATCAGGTAAAAAAATAGCTGTGACTGAAAGATTCTGCAAGTAGTAAACATGAATTTTAAAATACAGGAAGTGTCATAAAAAAATTAAAATACAGTGATACTTGGGAAGCCAAACTTCAAATCTACAATGAACTTAAATTTGAACTCTGAATGAAAAAAGAACATTTTGCTTTGTATAATACTCAGGAAGTGTCCAATTATTCTTCTTTCTGCCTTCCTGGTCTCTAGAAATACATAGGTCAGATTACAATAATGTAATAAAGTCAAAGAATGGAGGCAAGAAAAGGTTTTAATGTAATATATTATTTTCTTTCATACTTTGCTCTTTCGACAATCAGTTTGTACAATGAAGCATTGACCTGGTGGAAAGGTCCTACACGGAACACGAAGCTCATAGATCTTGTAATAACATATTTAGTAAAGCAATATGCAAGAAAGGGTTCTTCACAAAGCTCTTACATGTTACCAGTTATAGTCTATAATCACATCTATCTTGGAAAAAATATAGTAAGGAATACCATTTATGTGTGGGATAGTTTATTCCATATTATTCTCTACTTCTGCTATTCTCATAGCTACTCAATAACCTACAATTTTAAATATAATAAGACAAGTTATTTTTCTCAGAGAATATGACATGATGGATTTCAATTTACTATAGTTACTTAACCTCCAGTGATTTAGTTATATATAGAGTTGTTATATCTTCATAGAAATAACCAAAATTAATTACGTCTTATTAAGAGTAATTAGGACCTGATCAGTTAAAACCACCTTAATAAGACTGACCCTCTTTTCAGCAGGTTTCCCACTTCACCTACAGTGTTACTGATTTAGAATACAGATACTAAAATTTTTATCAATATATTGCCATGGAAGACTTGGAATAGTTTGTGTCGCAATTAAAGGAACATGGAAATGTTCTGATAATTTGAAGAGAAATATTGTTGGAAAACTGACAGTGTGATGGTCAAGAACCATTAACAGTCTGGTGCTTATTTTTGAACAGGTGTACATTTAATTATCAAAGCCAGTGAGCAATATTAATGCCAATTTCAGAGAAGCAAAACACTGCTGGAAGTTCTGAGCCAACAAGCAAATAAATATCTCATTTTGGTCAGACAATCTAGGATAATCAGGAGTAGTCAACAGTGCTATGGAAAATACTGCAGTCAAGAAATAAAAATGATACTTCGATTCTCTATGTTAAAAATAAACATTTCTTTTCCTGCTGGAGTATTTTGCCCTTCATTAGCCCCTGAAATAAATCTAGATCTCATGCAGAACTACAAGGGGCAAGATCTAAATGGATAAAATACACATAGCTACTACGTATTATTTGGATTCCTTTCCTTCTTTTATTTAATAAGCTTAAGTGACAAGCTTCAAAAAGTTCTGGATTAGAATAATTTATCCAAGAAAACAAATATATGAGTCTAGAAGAAGCAATTTCCTTAGGTTCTTAGGAAAACCTTTCTAGATTATCAAATTGAAGTATATCTTTTGATAATACTAAAAAGTGAATGAGTTAATTTTATTTCCTACAAAAAGGAAGATCTTATTCTTAACATTTTATAACATCTTCACTTTTTAAGATTCTTTAAAATTTCTAAGTTATTTTATTCATAACATTCATAACATGTCATGTATTTTTCTATACTTTTAATAGGTACTTTTAAAAACACACACACTCCCTCAAGTCTAGTATCATATATCGAAGTTAAAACCATTATTTGTTCAGAGAGTGTTTTCATCTACATAGCTTTCTTATTCACGTTCACAGCATAGAACTAAATCTTCATTTAATGGATCTGAAATAAAGATTTCCTTGAACTTCCACTGATCCAATTATACAGTATTTTCTACTTGAAAGCCTCACTGGTGTTTTGAGGATAAAATAGCACAAAATCTGTTCCTTTTTCCTTACTATGATATTTACAGGGTCAGATCAAAATCACAAGAAAATTGAACTTAAATAAAATCTGAAATATTTTCTTGGGCATTTCTACTTAACATAAAATATAAATCCCATGGAATTAATGAGTAAGACATACAGAACTTATAACGCATGGACAAGGTGTAATAAGTTTAAATAACCAAACATTCCAGCCAGTCTGTGTAGGTCAGTGTTCTGTGGTCTGCATGAGTTTTAAATAAACAGCGATAACTCCACTGCGTTAGATACTCTGTGATATACAGCTGGGTTCTCCTGCTGCTGCCCATAGTTGAAAAAGAGCAGCATTGAAGCTGGTGATCCATGGTATTAAAAAATAAAAAAGAAAAAGAGGGAAAGAAGCAGAGAGGAAGGGGAGAAAAGACGGAGGGAGTAGGATGGAAGAGAGCAAGAAGGAAGGAGAGCTTGAGAGATGGGAATGAGCTACTATTATTTCTCTCTAAACAGCTCTCCATTTTTGTACACTTCATCTGGCAGAATTGGGATTTGTTAACTTTCAGGACACACTGAAAACCACAGTTTTCCTTTAAATGTTCATCCAAGGCAGCTCTGTCACTCTGAAGTTTTACAGCTGGTGTGAAACATACTGCATCATTACTATACTTATTTTTTAAAATTAAATATATTTTGAAATGTATTTAAGTAGATGCTTGTTTTTACATGATTGCACACTGCTCAATTAAAGAAGTTATTCCTGTACACTGTATTTTCACCAAAATGTTCCTGGAAATTACATTAGAGGACAGATGTCAAGTTAAAGACCAAATTATTTTTATAAGTTTTCAAGGCTTTTATTATCTTAAACTGCTTTGCTAAAGATGTGCACATTTTCTCATACAATTGAAAGGTGGTTTGTAATCTTTAATTAAGAAAGTGCACTAGCATGATCTTAGGCTCTTCAAATTCCAGAGAGAAAAAGAATCTGGAAAATCTTTTTTCCTCCCTTTCTATTAACAGAAGATTCAAACAGATAAGTTAGTACGTATAATATGAACAAAGCCAAAACCCAAATACAGATTACAATAATGTCTGCAGCATATTTTGCTGTATTTTATTTCCATAACATATGAAATGCAGAACTGAGACTTAATAATAGAATATACCTTTATTATCACAAGGCAAGCTTGTTCAAAGGGAACCCCTTAATAGTAAACTGAGAGGCAAAAATACCATACCAAGGTGACAATCAAAGGTAGACTCCTGTTCTATCCTGACCAGTCAGTTTATGTCACAGAAAGTTAGGGATGGTAGTGTCACTGACTAATATTAGTTTTTGTGAATATCTACTCTTTACAGTCATATATATATATGCATCAATTCCTCGTATGTTCAGCTCACTTTTTATCCACCACTGAATGCTATCTATATAAGGACACAGGAGATATATTAGTTTCAGAAAACACTTGGAGAATACTTCAGGTTTCACAGAATATATTTTGACAGCTATTTCACAATTTACCATGGGCAGCATCATGTAGGTTTTTATATAATTCTGAAATATCTATTCTGCTTTGCTCTCATTTTTTAGAAAATGGACTGATTTATTGATAATGTCTATTTTTCTTATAAAGCATGGTTGTGTATAACGACCAGTTAGTGGCATATTGAACTATTTTTTTAAAAAAAATACTATTAGTCTTCCTATATCAAGTTTATGAAGCAGCCACAGTGCTGTTACCTGAAGTGTGTATTTCTTAGTAGCTTTTTAATTATTTTTATGGAAATGGAAAGACTACAGCCATGAAGTATTAAGATGATGAGTTCAACCAAAACTTGATCTATCAAAATGCCAATCCTCCCCTTTTTTCTACTTCTTTCTTCCTCAGTTACTTTTTATTTTTCAAAAGATAGATGTTAAAGATATGTTTTGGAGAACCTGGAACATATGGAAGCCAGCTATGATGACTGTAGAAGGGCCAAGATCAGCGGGGTTGTCTCCAAGGGGAATCATATAGCAGGCATCTATTACTGACCTCCAAATTGAGATGATAAGGCAAACAAAGCAATATTTGGATCAATCGAGCAAGCTTTGGATCAACATAATCTGGTTCTTGCGGGTGATTTCAACTATCCAGACATTTGTTGGAAGAACAGTACAGCAGCTCACATGTCATCCATCAAGTTCTTGGAATGCACAGGGGACTGTTTCCTCATACAAATGTTAGATGTGCTGACCAGGAATGATGCACTGTCAGACTTGCTACTTACAAACTGAGAAAACCTTCTATCTCAGTTACTGATAGCCTTGGCTGCAGTAATCACAATATTTTAGAGTCTGGGATCCTGCAGAGCACATTGTAGGTTAGCTCTCGGGCAGAGGTTTTAGATTTTAGAAGAGCCAACTTCAGCTCACTCAGAGCTCAGCTGAGAGGGATTCCGTGGGAAGTTTCCATGGAGAATAAAGAAGCTAGTGAGTGCTGGAAGATTTTCAAGAACTCTCTGCTGGAAGCACAAAACAGTTAATTCCCTTTAAAGGGAAGGGAAGTAGGAAGAGTAAGAGATCCCCTTGGCTTAACTGCAAATTTCTGTGTCTGCTCAAAACCAAAAGAAACACATTCCAGAGACAGACAAGTGAACGAATACCCACTGAGAACTATGCGGGCATTGCCAGGATGTGCAGAGATGCAGTTAGAAAAGCAAAAGCTCAGCTTGAATTGAAATTGTCAGAGACATCAAAAACTATAAGAAAGGGTTCTTCAGGTATGTAAATAACAACCAAAACCAGAAGGAGAATATCGGCCTGCTGTTAAGTCACCAACAGAGCTGAAAATGTACAGGTTTTCAACACTTTCTTCACCTCTGTCTTTACCGGCACTGTTGGGCCACAGGCATTGGGAACAAAAATCCAGGCTGATGCAGACACAGATTCACTGTCAGTGAAGGAAGAATTGGTATGTGAACTATTGTAGGAGCTTGAAAATCAATGGACCCTGACAATATCCACTCAGAGGTGTTAAGAGAGCTGGCTGATGCCATTGTAAGGCCACTCTCTATAATCTTTGAGAAGTTGTAGGGATCAGGAGACATCCCAGAAGACTGAAAGAAGGCAAATGTCACCCCCATCTACAAGAAGGGCTCAAAGAAGGTTGCAGGAAGTTATAGGCCCATCAATCTTACCTCTGTCCCTGGGAAGATTATAGAGTGAATCCTCCTGGGGGCTAACACAAGACGAATGAAACACATGATTGGGAAAAGCCAGCACAGATTAACCAGGGGCAAATCAGGCTTAACAAACCTGATTGTCTTCTACAACAAAATAACCTGGTCAGTTGACGCAGGGCGAGTGGTGAACACTATCTACCTGGATTTCTCCAAGGCTTTTGATATGGTTTCCCACAGCCTCCTCCTAGAGAAACTGATACATTATAGTTTTGATGAGTGGTTTGTGCAGTGGGTGGGGGACTGATAGGCTGCAACCAAAGGGTGGTGGTAAATAGCTCCTTTTCAAACTGGCAACCTGTCGCTAGTGGGGTCCCCCAGAGATCAATATTGTACCCAACACTATTCAGTGTCTTCATAAATTGTCTGGATGATGGGGTCAAATGAAGTTTGCCAGTGATACCAAACTGAGTGGGGAAGTGGACACTGGAAGGGAAGACCTGGGTAGGCTGGAAGAGTGGGCTAACAAAAATGTTATGAAGTTCAGCAAGGACAAGTGTAAGGTCTTGCATCTGGGTAAACACAATCCAGGAGTGGAGCATGGGCTGGGATCTACCCAGCTGGGCAGCAGCACAGTGTAAAGGGACCTCGGTTCCTGGTGGACAGCAATCTCAATAGGAGTAAACTGTGCAACTGTGGCAAAGAAAGCCAACAGAGTGCTGTTGGTTGATGTCAACAAGAGCATCACCAGCAGAGATAAAGAAGTCATTTACCTCTAGATTTAATCTTTGTGCCAGGAACCTATCATTATTCATAAGTTACATTAGTATTAATGAAAGATTAAAAATTCAAGTAAAAAATCAGAAACTTTATAGGGAGCATGAGACATCAGTAGGAGACAGCAACAGTGGAAGTACATCCAGCAGCCTGCAATATATTCTTTTACATTTTTTCCCATTATGTGATTCCCAAATCTTTTCCCATTATGTGATGCAAATATATACTTCAGCAACATCAGAAATGAAAAGAGTTGGGGTTTTGTTGTTGGTTTTGGTGTTACAAAAAAACTCCCAAACAAAGCTGATACAAAACAAAGCCAGCACCTCAGCTATTCCAAAAGCGTTTAGCTCTGAAGAAGGTATTCTCAACATTCATAACTTAATCAGACAGCCTGGCAGTTTAATTCATAAACACAGCAATTCTAGTACAATATAAAAAAACCCAGCAACCCAAAGCTCAGCCTTCTCACTCAGCACACTGAGTGGTGTCAGTAATTATATGGTGCTATGCTACATACAGCACATAATTTTGTGTTTAGTTGATATTTTTAAATTACAAAAAAGCCAACCCAGCAGCCATAGTTTTGAGTCATACATTTTAATCATTGTTTACTGTAAGCGTTTGTAGCTCATATTAATTTTAAAGAACTGCATAAACAGTATGTTCCTAGTCATCATGCTTTTAATTAGAAAAAAACCACCCAAAACTCAACAAAAACCCAAAAGACTCAGTAAAACAACTTTATGTATGTATAATTGTTTGTTTATTTACTTATTAGTACTCAGGGTTTGATGATGACCTCCAGCATACGAAATAATATCACTCTGGAGCTCAGATATTGGAAAATCACAAGGATCCAAGCCATAGTTAACCGAAAACTCAAGAAGAGTTTTTAGCATTACTTTTCTAATGGCTAAAGTGAAGGAGATTTGAATCAGAATGGTTTGAGTTCGGACAAAAAGATTTGGAAGGGACTTTAAAGATTGTATAGTTCCATGGGCATGGACACCTTCCACTAGACCAGGTTGTGCAAAGAAACCTGACCTTGAATACTTCCATGGGTGGGGCAGCCACAACTTCTCTTGGCAACCTGTTCCAGTGCCTCACCACTCTCACAGTAAAGAGTTTTTTCCTAATGTAAATCTATCCCCTGTCATCTTAAAGCCATTCCCCCTTGACCTGTCCCTACATGCCCATGTTAAATGTAGGCCCCCGTTAGGCACTGGAAGGCTGCTGTTAAGTTCCCCCTGGAGCCTTCTCCTCTTCAGGCTGAACAACCCCAACTGTCAGCCTGTTTTTGCAGAGGTACTCCAGCCTTCTGATCATCTTTGTGGCCCTCCTCTGGACTCACTTAAGCAGGCCTGAATGCTTCTCTGATAGCAGAGAAGAGGGGGAGAATCACCTCTCTCAACCTGCTGGCCATGCTCCTTTTGATTCAGCCCAGCATGCAGTTGGCTTTCTGGGCTGTGAGCACACACTACTGGCTCATGTTGAGCTTCTTATCAACCAACGCTCCCAAGTTCTTTTCCTCAGGGCTACTCCCAATCCATCTTCTGCCCAGCCTGTGTTAGTGCTTGAGATTGACCCGACGAAAGTATAGGACCTTGCACTTGGCCTTGTTGAACTTCATGAGGTTAGCACAGGCCCTCCTCCTAAACTTGTTAAAGTGCATCTGGGTTACAGGTTACAGGCTGGCATGGTATGTATTTCTTGTTTTTTCCTCAGTCATTACAGTATTTCTAAAAATCATGATAGTAGTTGATTTATAAATTACAGCCAAACCACTTATCAAATACTTTTCATGGAATATCAGCATAAGAAAAACTCTATTCAATTTATTTTCTGCCAAGTAAGTCCACTGCAGTAGAGATAATTTAAAAATAAACATGTACTGGTTTTGATTTAATATGTCTAAAAATTAGCAATTTTTCCTATCTATCTGAACTATTATTACAATTACTAATTGCAAAGTTAAGAAATCTTCTGTACTTAAGTATTCACACTGAATATTATTTGACAGACAAATGTTACCACAGAATCAAGTCTGAAGAAATGCACTGAAGTAGGGTCTCCAGTATTTGCTTTTCAATTTCATAGTGGAACAGGAAATTGCTAATCTGAGTGAAGTAAAGCAGCAACCCAACCCATGGACCCCTGGTGGGGATTCTCATCCCCTGAGAATTACAAGGTGAGCTATTACAAGGCAACAGAAACACATAGGAAATTTCAGAGTGTAATAGTTTTTTAAGGAACAGGTATTGTTTCCAAATATGAGTAGCTTCTAACTGGAAATAATCAAGAAGAAAATTCCAGTGAAAAACTTCTTTTCAAGTATGTTTGTAAAGATATAACTCTTATTTAAATAATGATGTGTGGCTTATTGGCAGGAGTATGGTATACAACAGCACTCTATGTCTAATGTGAACCCGCCTGAGTCTGTTATTAATAGATCACCTTTGATAAGCAGTATTATTTATCTGAAATACTGTATTTCATCATATCTATCTCTAGCCCTGGGAACGGTTCAAAACACTTTTTGGTTTGTAGTGTTAATTTTCACCCTTGGCCCCCCACTTTTCTAAAGGACATAGGCTTGGGTAATAGATTCATGTGAAAGTCAAATTCATGCTTTCTTTGCTTTCTGCACTTTCGAGCTTCATTTTTTATTCTAATTTTGACATGAAAAATTTGCTGTACTTTTGGCTATGAACTGTTTTAATAAAATTCACCATTGCAAAGAAACTAGCTATTATAACTCCCATTTAAAGTCAGGGTGAAAGTCCCTTCATCAATTCTTGCTTCAATTCATATAGAGAAACCATAGTTTTCAAATTAGTGGCTACTCTAATTAGACGGTAATAAGAACAAGGCAATAAGACACACAAAAAAAGAAAAAACATTCCTCTTGGCTAAAGAGTTGGATACAATGTGAGAAAGAAAGTGATTCCTGGATGTTGCTTCATTAAAAAATGAATTGGAACCTAATAATAGTAGTAGAAACTTAAAATACCATTTGAAAAATGGCACAGACCTTCCAATGTAAGTGCTTCTATACTAGATTTCCATATAAGGAAAGTATTTCTAGCAACCTTATGCAGTGACACAACTAATCTTGTGGAGTTAAATCTCATGCTGATACACAATGTAGCACTGAATACGTTTAATATGTCCAAATGTTGGTTTGCTATCTATATTACCCACCATCCTTCTGGAACCGTAATTGGAAGGTACTAGAAAAAGATTTTAGGTTTTCCTTTATTAGTCTTTCAACTTTCTCCATTTGCAAGTGCAAACAATCAATCTGAATTATTTAGGTGACTGTGTGTGTCATAAGTTAGAAATGCCAAAGCAAAGTAAGGTTATCATGCTATAAACATGGTAGTAGTGTTGAAATATCTAGCTGGATGTAAAATCTAGATCTCATGTCTTTCTCTGCAGAAGGTAAAGGCTGTTCTGAAAATGAATATTGCTTGCTGGAAACTAGATAAAACAGTTCTTCTCTGTTGTTCACATATGCATTGAAGCACCACGTAATTCAACCTTTCTCTTTAGTGTGAGCTATTATGTGACTACAAAGTTCATATAGGCAAAGTTCATATAGGCCATATACATATAAGATCAAACAATTTCCAACTTTGCCCGTGGAAACCTCATGAAGTTCACCAACACCAGGTCAAGATCCTGCACTTGGGTCAGGACAAACCCAAGCACAAATACAGGCTGGGCAAAAAATGGATTAAGAACAGCCCTGAGGAGAAAGAGCTGGGGATGTTAGATGATGAAAAACTCACCATAATCTGGCAGTGTGAGCTTGCAGCCCAGAAAGCCAGTTGTATGCTGGGCTGAATCAAAACGAATGTGACCAGCAGGTTGAGAGAGGTGATTCTCCACCTCCACTCTGCTCTTGTGAGACACCACCTGGAGCACTGCATTCAGCTCTGGAGCTGCCAACACAAGAGGGATGTATACGTGCTCAAGTGAGCCCAGAGGGCTACAAAGATGACCAGAGTGCTGGAACACCTCTGTTATGAAGACGGGCACAAGACTGGAGTTGTTCAGCTGGAAGAGGAGAAGGCTCCAGGGAGACCTTACAACAGCCTTCCAGTGCCTAACACAGACCTACAAGAAAGCCAGAGGGCCATTTTACAAAGGCATGTAGGGATAGATCAAGGGAGAATGGCTTTAAATTGGAAAAGGGTACATTTAGATTAGCTATTAGGAAGAAGTTCTTTATTATGAAGGTGAAAAGTCACTGAAACAGGTTGCCCAGAGAAGTTGTGGATGTCCCATCCCTGGAAATATTGAAGGGCAGGTTGGATGGAGCTTTGAACAAGCTGGTCTAGTGGAATTTGTCCCTGCCCATGGCAGGGGTCTTGGAACTAGATGACTTTTAAGGTCCCTTCCAAATCAAACCATTCTATGAGTCTACGATTATGTCAGAGAAGTGCTGTTGGTGGCAAGGAGACCTCAGCCCTGTGCTATAACCACCTACTGTATTCCTAGAAAAAAGTTTTCTGCTGACTAAAAATCTGTAGTCCCAGTTTTGTTCCAAGAGGACAGGTCAGTTGTGGAATTGCTGTGATGATAAGACTCAGGGAAATTACATTTTTGGAGATTACTGCTTTTGAATTCTCATTTCAGGAAAGATAAACGTGCTTGAAATCTGGCCCTTCTGAACAAATTGACTTCAGAAAACCATGATTTTAGCCAGTGTTTTAACAACTGATATTTCCCCATTAGCTTGTCCCTTTTCT
Organism: Nestor notabilis; assembly: GCF_000696875.1. Classification (NCBI taxonomy): domain Eukaryota; kingdom Metazoa; phylum Chordata; class Aves; order Psittaciformes; family Psittacidae; genus Nestor; species Nestor notabilis. Next base: position 43,194 of record NW_009929616.1, on the reverse strand, counting down.
TAGCCTGAATAAAAATGTGCTTATCAAAAGAAGCATGAGCAGCAGGTCAAAGGAGGTGATCCTGCCCCTCTACTCTGCTCTTGTGAGACCTCACTTGGAGTACTGTGTACAGTCTTGGTGTCCTCAACATAAAAAGGACATGGAGCTGTTGGAGCAAGTCCAGAGGAGGGCCACGAGGATGATAAGAGGACTGGAGCACCTCTCGTATGAAGACAGGCTGAGAAAGTTGGGGCTGTTCAGCCTGGAGAAGAGAAGGCTGCGTGGAGACCTCAGAGCAGCCTTCCAGTACCTGAAGGGGGCCTATAGGGATGCTGGGGAGGGACTCTTCTTTAGGGACTGTAGTGGTAGGACAAGGGGTAATGGCTTTAAACTTAAACAGGGGAAGCTTAGGTTAGATATAAGGAAGAAGTTCTTCACAGTGAGGGTGGTGAGGCACTGGAATGGGTTGCCCAAGGAAGTTGTGAATGCTCCAACACTGGAGGTGTTGAAGGCCAGGTTGGACAGAGCCTCGGGCGATATTAATTTAGTGTGTGGTGTCCCTGCTTATGGCAGGGGGGTTGGAACTAGATGAACTTAAGGTCCTTTCCAACCCTAACTATTCTATGATTCTGTGATTCTATGATTCCTTCCATGTAGAAGGAGGAAAAAATGGAGGTCCTTTTTGTATTGTACATTTGCATTTAAATTGCTGCTATGGAATATGGGGAACACATTACTATTTAACTTTCTTCTCTTAATAAAAACTCATACTATCAATATTCAGTTATTGTGCTTCCTTCATTATTAGCATGACAGTAGAGTTAATTAGTCATGTTAATAAAATATGACTGGTTCTTAAAAGATAATCATTAAGCAGAAAATTGCAGTTTATCAGCAAAATATTAGCTTTTCCTCATGATTTTTTTTAGATTTATTTTTCCCTATTAAAGATTATTAGATGACTAATTTTCTCATGGTATTGCTTTATTTCTGCTAAAATTGGATAATCATCATTTTTCCAATCTACCATTTATGGTTTATTAAGGATCTATTAAGGTTATTTAATAGAAGTAACGTTTTTACTTATTAATTATGTATGTTCATTGAGTGCTGATGTGAAGGTGTGGATTCAGCTTTGTGAAACCAACAGAATTTTCTTAAATTACCAGTTCAGTGCATATGTTAAGTGGACATTTTTCATCTTTCCAGTTTCCTGAAACAAAGCTTACCTTGAGCACTAGATCAATCATCACTTATTCTGATGAATATTGTCTCAAATTAGAAAGGATATGCACTTTAATAATGTAAATTTAAATTCTCACAAAAATATTGCTGACTGTTTTCCTTTCTCATCACTTATGTTTGTATCCTTTACATGTGTATTTTTTAAAAGTAAGGTGAGGAAAAGAAATTTTGACAATATAGTAAGACTAAGCAGAGTGGTGACTGTAGCCATATTCATTTGTCCATTACTTGTTTTGTCATTAAACTTGCACCTAGATTAAGAATTACAGATTAACTAAAAAGTTAATGTCAATTTTATGCTTGTGTGAAGCTAGAAACCATTACCAAATAACAAAATGTACATTCCGTTGTACACAGCTAGCCTCTTTCCTCTTTGTACTTCTCAGATTCTGCTATATTCAAAGCATGGGGGAAAAGAGAAAGAGTAAGATAAAATATAAATGAGAAATTATAATTATATGTAGTACCTGCTCTTGACTTCCTAGTTTTTGAGTGTTAATATCTTAATTTTAATAATATTATTACGGTTTTTTTCTTTTTTTCTTTTCCTTCCCTTTTTCATTATTTTTCTGTGTACTACATTTTCAACATGGACATCAATATCCAATTGCTGACAAACAGTGGTACAAACAAAACATAAGAACATTTTGCTGTAGAAAGTAAACCAAGATATAAAGTGCAAAATGTTGTCAGTTCAGCTGGATTTAGGAAGTGACTGTATTTACTAAACAGGTTTGCCATAAAGCTACGCTTATAAAGTTTTCCATCCTTAACCTCATTACTAGTAAGGTCACAGTGACAGAATAAAAGCCAAGAGTACATTACAGACATTATACAGGGTTCTGCCTTGTGTATTTTGTGATACTAGCAAGTGATTCAACACCATTAAAACACAGTTTACAATTATTTTAAAGATATTTAAAAACTGTGGCTCATTCCTCTTTACCATATTAATGTCAAATGTGGCTATTGGCCATGTTCCAGGATTAGTATAGATTCTTCCAGCATATATGTGTTTTTTGTAACAATATAAATGAGATGGGCATGTCAGATTGTTCGCATTTTACTTCTTTACTTCCTCAAGAGAAAAAATAGGTCTACCTAATGCATCAATAATATAATCTTATATACCTAGCAATAGGTTTTCATGATGAAAAATTTACTAAATTTAACTGATAATAAAATAAATTCTAAGCTTACAGAAGGCTTCAGTTTATTGCCATCTAATTTTTACAGCATATTTTTCTTATGAAAATTTTTATTGAGTGCTAAGTCAGTAATGAAAACTAGTCTTTCTGGAAATATATATATATTTTTAAAGGATAATATATTATGTCTTATTAACTCTCTTGATAATTTGCTTATCAGCAAATATTAAGAAATTTTAGACACCATTCACAAAATAAAATGAAGACATTTTTATAGATACTACTTCATGACCACACAAGAAGAACAGATGGAAGGTGCATACAGATGCTGCTGAAGGCAGATGACTACTGCTCAGTTTCAGGTCTTGAAGTAAACAATAATCTAATTAATGGCAATGCATTGTCTTTGTAATAGGTAAACAGTAAAATGAAACTGAAGCATCATAATTTCTAGGAGTAGATGCATGCTCTAATCAAACTAAAAAGTGCTAATTATTATACATAAATTTTGATAGAGTCAAGATGCCACAAAGTACAAACTGAATTTGTAGGATAGCAGCTATAAGAAATGTCCTTGCCTTGACAAGTGGACAGCCAAAGATGTCATATGCTAGAAAAAGGACATGAAAATGCATACCTCAAAAAAAGACCCATGCAAAGTATGATTCTACTCTAAGAGTTATGATTACTTATGAAGGGAAATACAGACTTTTAGTAAAAACAACAGAAATATAAATATCTGCTAGGAAAGAAGAGTAGAAAGTTAGTAACATTCCGGAGTAATATATAAGATCACATCATTCTGGTGATCTATTACTCAGCAAATTAGTCAGAAAGGCTACTAGAGATATTTTACACATGTTATTTACTGAAAATACAGTAATACTTAAACTTTTCTTCTATTTTTTTTTTAACCTTTCCTTTGTCAGGTAAAATTCCAGATGAAAATATTAGTCCGATTTGATACACACATTGCCTTCTAGCTAACTAAGATCATATAGGCTTAGTGCTCATTGTTTCTCTTGAAATATGAATTAATTTAATAGTAAATAATTTTAATTACTATTATTTAAAACAAGCAAACAAACAATAAAACCAAAACCTTCTTCTATGACTGTGAAAGTGTTATAAGCAAAATGGAAGGACGAAGGTTATTCTTTTGTCTGTGCTTGTTGCTTTGAATGTTTCTTCTGTTGTATTTTCTCCTTCTCCTGTTTCATATTCATATAGAATAGAATGAAACTAAACAACTTCACAGTAATTGGACCAAGCGCAAGCTGCTGTTCCTTGGGATTTCTACTGTTATGTGATTCAAGGATGTTTCCCTGTTCCTTTCAGAGTGTAAATACTTTTTTCAAAGTTCTAACATCCTTCCCTAGGAGTTATTCAGTGTGCTTTCACAGCAAGTGTTCCTATCCTCAGATCCACACACTAAACAGAAACAACTCTTAGAACCTTTAAAAATTTTTGAAGTTTTGTTTCCCATATATATACAAATATTTTGTTTGGTTCTGAACTTATCTAAATTGAAAACTCAAAATAACTCTTTGATTCAAAGATCTTCACTTGAAACGGAACATGTTAATTTCAGAGTTGTACAAAGATAACTGAACAAGGTTACATCCTGAAACAAACCCAACAGGTAAGTTTATGACTATTTAACCTGCTCTGGTTTTGCAGTAAAGGGTAAAAGTGCCCATAGTAATAAAACTTCTACAAATATATATTTTTTCTTGCCATATGAATGCCTATAATTCAATAATGTAAGGGGTTAGCAAATACTTCTTAACAATATGAGATTTTTTCTAATCTAGGATTTTTGTCTGGCCTATGTCTTTAAGGAATGTGATTTATAACAACAAGTACTTCAGTTTGCACGCTTCGACTGACAGGAGTGATTGGCATAAAAATGTAACTATTACATCAATCTGCTATCAGTGTTCAATTCCCACTTCAAAAATGTCCATACTTCAGAAAAATAAGTTCTATAACATTCAGCTTTTCATTTTGGGCGTCTCAGTAATAGCTCCTCATATTAACTTTGAATGACAGCCTCTAATGAAGGGCAACTCCATTAAAATGGAATGGTAAATCTGCTTACCTATGTAATTCATCTAATCATTTTGCAGATGGAACATTTACTCTTGGACCACAGGGAAAAATTATACAGTAAGCATCCATGATTTGGACAGCTACAGAAATTATGTTTTCTATCCTTGAAGTCAACTTTGTTTAAGATGTCCTTTTCTTAGGTCCTTTCAAACTGAACTTAGTCTGTAATTCCAAAATGCTACTGAAACCTGCCTGGAATATTTAGGTTGGACTAAAATGCAAAAATTAGCTTTTCAGTTTTACTTCAGAAGAAAAAGTAATGATTGTTAAGCACTTCGAATTTTTTGGAAAACACAGCATCTTGATTGATTATTATTACCAAATATTCTAATTAGAAATAAGGCATGATGCTAGATTCTACAACAGAGAATCTCATGTACATTTAGGTACATTGACTATTTTCCAGTGTGTTTTTAAGCATAAGAAGTTCACATAGTTTATATTTAATGGTCTGATTTGAAGAAATACACTTGATGATTGATAATAAAAGAAATAATAAATGCGGATGATTAATCCTTTGTAGGTTAGTTTCCGCTAAAGACTTTAGCTATGAAGTTTTTTGTAGATTGAAGATTAAAAACTATCAGACTTGAGCCAAGATTTGTATCAGTTGCAATTATTTGATCTGAAAAATCCTGAAAATATAATTTCATTATCTGAAATCTACAGGAGTTCCAGAACTTCAATTACCTTCCTTACTGATTTCTTAAGGAGAGAGGATTTAAATTTTCAAAGACTCAAGGCATGAATATGAATTTGCTTGGATAATAGCAATAACTTACTAAGAGCAATCAGATCTTCTGTTGTAGAAATTGAAAACCTTTTATTTTATGTTTCTAATTATATGGTATACATTTTACAGTATCTTTACTTTGCATTAAGGAAAAATGGCAACACAAACAGAAAAGAAAAAAGTGTGATATACAGTTAAAACCAATATTCTTCTTTCAGTTTGGTATAAAAATATAATCTTCCTCTTCCCCTACCCGCCCCCAGCCCCTCCAAGTCTAGATTTATTATTTAATTCTTGGTCTCTTCTTCTGAATATTCTGAACTAAATTAACTTTTATGCAGCAGTTTATTGGTCTTTTCAGACCTTTGTTCACAAAGATGCCTTCTTTAAATACACCTGTTTTTTAATGTTTACCAAGAAGTCTTGAAGACTTTGACAATTTTTACTAAGAAGTCTTGTAGGCTTTGATAATTTCTGAGAGTAACAACAAAGAAGGTGTAATGTAGACAAAATGTGCTTCAACTTCTACTGCCTCTCTTTCCCAGAGTTCTTGGAGAAGCAGACAGCATTGAAATCTTTTGGTGTGTACAGCCTGAAATATTCATTATGTCCTCTTTTCCCTAATCAGCAATTTCAGTCCAATGAGGGAAGAGTCTGAGGGAGAAGTAAAAAAACAACCAAACAAAGCAAACAAAAAATTGTCTCTGCATGCTCACACAAAAACACAAAAAAAAAACCAAAAAACCCACAGAAACCTACTGATTGCTCATCTTGATCAGTAGATGAGTAAATGAAAGGGCCTACTTACATAAAAAGATGTCAACCAATCAGTAGGAGTTAACAGTTTATCCTCAGAGGGGCAACATATAAAGCATATGACAGTGTCACATTTAAATAATCCCTTTTAGTATAGAATTGCATTTAATATTCTTTATTTATCCATATAATTGCAATAATAATAGCATTTTATGAAAAATTCTCTGCTACCATTTTCGTATATGTCTTGTCTTCTGATAAGAGCACTAGCCTCGGGGTCCCTGATGAATCTAAAAAAAGAAAAAAAAAAAAAACCACAAAAAACCCCAAACAAATAAAACCCCCCAAAACAAAATAAAAACAACAACAACAAAAAAAAAGAAAGAAATCCCACACTGCACCACCAAAACAAACAATAAATCCCCAAAGTCCAATTACTGAGTCTCTTCATTTTACATTTCAATGCAGACAGATTATCTGGTGTTAACTTTACCACAATAAAGACCTTTTTTGTTCCTGCCATAAACATACAGGCAAAAAAATGTTAATGAAAAGCATTAATGCAAAAATTATATCAATGAAGTACTCAGAGTTCTGGTTTTTTACTATGAATAGATGAGAATGGACACATGCTCAGATAATGATGCTGATTTCTTGAGGGAGTGACATGCAAGAAGGAAGTAAGCTAGAGCAAAACCAAGATAAAAGACTGAGTAGAAATTAGTTTGTATTATCATTGCTTTCATGTGCTGGCCTAGTCTTGAACTGGATCCTAAATATGACTTTCTGATTTTGTTTCAGGCTGCACACAATTGCTGGGAGTGGTTTGGGAGTAATTAAACAACTATAAAAACCACTAGAATTTGGTGCGTTTAGAAGTGATGAATTAGGCTTTTCAAAAAAGAATATATCAATTACTGATACTATTTTACTTAATAACGACAAAATACAGAAGTACTAGCAAAGAAAAAAACAATTAAAGTTTCTATTACTGCATATAAACCTTAGAACTACAGGTTTATAATGCCAAAATTTGAACTTGCAGAGTCATAGAAGAGTATATTGGAATAGACAAGGCTCTCAAAGCTCTTACAAATCACTTTATCTTTACAATAGACAAAAATAGCAAAAGTAATTTATCAGTGAATTAACAAATTGTTATTTAAGTAAGTTAGAGCAATGAGACTAAAATCCAATTTTTTGGAAACACTGTTAGCACAAATTAAAGACAAAAACATGGATAATCAAGTTGTACTGTACAGAACAAACATTGCAATTGGAAATCTGAAATGCAAAAGTACGGAATTTAGATATGTTTTGTTTGAACTGTTATGCCATAAACGGCAAAACATTTGCTTTATATGGAATCAGCAGATTTACATGAAACTAATGATCTACAAAAATTAAGGTTGGAAAGCTAGGACAGTGTGAACTACAGCTGAGTCTTGGCAAATAAATCCACAGTACATAATGCTTTATGAGGGATGTGATAAAACAAACAAACTTAATAATTCTAAAGTAGAAATCACCATTAGAAAGGAAAGGAAAAAATATTCATGCATTAAATGAGATGATGTGTTGAATGTATAATATGAAGAAACACCAGTGCTTACTGAGGACTAAACATTTCTTAATCCTACAGACTTAAACTGGAATGCAAAAGTACCCTTAAATATAAAGTATTAGGGATATGAAGTACACATGAATTACCATTATATGGGCAAGGTTATTACGCAGGATAGTGTCATAAACCATGAAGTCATTGGAAAAAAATTAGAGTAACGCCTTTTAAAATGCAAATTTCAATTCTGAAATGTTTTGGTGGAAATATAAATGTTTTTTCTTATCATTTATAATTCAAAAAAAGCAGATCATAAAACACTGAAGGATTCAGACCTCTTACCTGGAGAAGGAGATGTTACTTCAGTGGCAATTTATTACCCTTAAAGGTTTGGAAAATATGTACTGTTTTTAAGGAGGCCTGCAAAGTTAGCTGTTGCATACATTATATACAGATGAATTGTACGTAATTCTGGAATTATGTACTGGAAGTTAGAGCTCAGGTTGTAAAAGATCTAGATTGAATTCCTTCACTGCCTAAAAAGATTTGAAGCCACATTTTCAACTTAATGGAACTCTAAGTTACAAAATAAATATCTAAGTAAATAAATGTTGATAAACTGTGTGTCAAAATAATTTGATTCTGTAGCAAATTAGAATACAGGGCAAGAATAAACAGGAACTTCATGGCTAATGCTACTCATCATTCTTAAGAAAAGAAAAAAAGGAAACCATTCATATGTTCCTACTTTTGATAAGAAATATTTCAGTGGGAGTACTTAAAGTATATTTGAATCACCTACAGTCCATATACTTTTGTAAAGTGCATTTGTCAGAAACCATTTCTAGTTAATAACTGTTAACTTTTTCTTCTAGTTATTCAGACATACATACATATCATTATAATCATTAATATTCACATTTCAACAACTATAGGGAGAATATGTGAATCTGTAGGTGTCCTTGTTTCAGCTGCAACAGTTATTTTTCTCTTTCCAAGTACCTGTTGCAGGGCTGTATTTTGGATTTAGTCTGAGAATTACGCTGGTAACACAGTGATGTTTTAGTTGTTGCTAAGTAATGCTTCACCTGATTAAGGACTTTCCAGTCTCTCATGCTCTGCCAGTGAGGAGGGGCACAAGAAGCTGGGAGGCAGCAGAGACAGGACACCTGACTGAAACTAGCCAAAGGGGTATTCCATACCACAGTACATCATGCCCAGTGTATAAACTGGGGGAAGTTACCAGCAGCACGGATTGCAGCTCCGGTTGGGCTGGTATCAGTTGGTGGGTGGTGAGCAATTGTGCATCACTGTGTCACTGTTTTTTGGTTTCTTTTCTTTGTTTTATCTCTCACTCTTTTTTTACTTCTCTTTTAATTATTATGATGAGTATTATTATTATATTATACCTTATTTTAATTCTTAAACTGTTCTTATCTCAACCCACAGGTTTTACCTTTTTTTCTGATTCTCCTCCCCAGCCCACTGGGTGGAGAGAGTAATTAAGTGGCTGTGTGATAGTTAGTTGCCAGCTAAGGTGAAAGCACAACATACACAAATGCCATTTGACATCCTAACAAACGTTTTAATTTTGTGTAAGTTTTTAAACATGTTTTCTTTAGCTTTCTAGAGTTGACTCCAAACTGTAATTAAAGTTCTAGTGAAAAACAGATACATGCTGCTATATGTTGGTGTTGTTAAAATGGAAAATAATAGATACTGTAAAACCTCTCAAAAAAAGTCAGGTAATAAAGAACTGGAGTAGAATAATAAGAAATAAAATATTCTGATAATGAATCACACAAGTTTCTCTTTGCAAAATCAGTGGTTGAAATGAGTCTGTGGATGTAGATCATTTAAGGTGAGCACAGAGTGTTGAATAGTTTGTCTTTAAAGTTTTTTTCATTAATGCTAGTATAAAATAGAGCAGATTTTAACTGAATATATTTGATCTTCCAAGTGTATGGCTGTGTTTAGTAGATGAGCATAGATTTACATGTGTGCCTGGGGGTTCTGTTTAGTATTTGTTACAAACCTCTACCTGCAGACAAAGATTTATAATTAGCAAAGGCCTTGAACTCAAATAGCAGAAATCTCAGCAAGGCACTAACTTCTCTTTCTATAATTTTGTAATTATGTTAGGGGTTGGATTTTCTATTTGTTTGGATTTTTGGGGGTTTTTAATAAACTTTTTTCCAGCTTTATTGCATGAATTGGCTGGGTAGAGTGCATAAAGTGAAATTCCATGGTCTACTAAGTTCTTTGTGTTGCAAAGGAGTTAAAATCAGATTTAATCAAGCCTCATGAATGAATAATCGAGTTGTACATTAAATAGTGATTGCTTTTTCTAAAATTTAACAAAATTATTTGAAATTATTGTTGCAGTGAGGCAGCATTTATATTAACACTACTCGGTCTGATAATGTTTCATGTTCTCTAATATGGTTAATGAGTGTCCTTTTTAATTTCTTTCATTATTTTATTATCTTTTATGTATCAAAGCATTTATACAACTTTTTAGAATTGCATGGAGACAAAAACATTTCAGGACCTCATGAGTTTAGAGTCTGTATGTTTTTGTGAACTATACAGCGGCACAATGATCAAACTAAATTGTTTCAGTAATTGTTTAATTTATATTCACTGTTCTTCATTTGAAAGCATTTCTCTTGTTCAATCTATATCTTCTTTGCTATTGATCAAAAAAGCATTTAGCAGCTTTTGAAAGGCAGCATACTTCTAATGAAGATTAGTAAAAGTTTTCTACCAAATTTACATATGACTTTATTTAAGAGGGCTTACAATCAGACTGTAATTTGGAATGTGCATTCTCCAAAAACCCACAACGCCTAAGAAAGCTTGTGTTTCTTTCTTATTAGTTGGTGGAGACATTGCTGTTATCTCAACCTTTCATGCCCCATGTTGGGTGCCAAAAAGGACTGTTGTGGTTTAAACCACAGCGAATAACTCAGAACCACACAGCAGTTCAATCACACCCCCTCTTCACCTCCTCTCTGTGTGGGATGCGGAGGAGAATTGAAAGAATGTAAACCCCATGGGTTGAGGTAAGAACAATTCAATAACTGAAGTATAAGATAAAACTGCTACTACTAATAATAATAATAATGATAAGGGAAATAGCAATGGGAGAGAATAAAAAACTAAAAGGGGAAAGGAAAAAAAACAAACAAACTGGTCCCTTATGGGTAACTCTCCCCAGTTTATATACTGGGCATGACATGCTGTGGTATGGAATATCCCTTTGGCGAGTTTCAGTCAGGTGTCCTGTCTCTTCTCCCTCCCAGCTTCTTGTGCCCCTCCTCACTGGCAGAGCATGAGAGACTGAAAAGTCCTTGATCAGAGTAAGTGCACCTTGGCAACAACTAAAGCATTGGTGGTTAGCATAATTCTCAGACTATATCCAAAATACAGCCCTGCAGCAGCTGAAAACCAGGACTGCATAGCAATTTCTTTCTTAAAATCTTACCTAAAATTCAGAGTGAATACAGATGTTAACGGAAACAGGAAAGCCTGTTGCTTTCAAACACTGCAATACGTAGTACTATTCTAAGGCAGTACAAATTATTATGCTTATTGAAATGCAGTGCTGTATATTTGAAACTCAGTTACTTTTTCATTGGTTTCAAATGCTACATAAATATTACACAAGGAGACACTACTTTGCATAATGGGAAAAATAAGATAGTCGGAAATAACTGGAAGAAAACATTAAAATGTTTTTTCACTGAAGCATTTCATAATTTCATAGATAAATTTGTCACAATTTCATTTTCAGTTATTGAAAGTGTTATTTTGGCAGTTTCTATCTAAAATATTTCAGGTTTTCTATAAAAAGATTTAAAAGCAAATTATTACATATTACTTTATGTAATATGTAATACTTATTACTTAAGTATTACATATGTAATATGTTATTACTTCTATATATGTATGATACATACAAGTATTATACATACAGGCTAACATACAAATGCCTCCCTTTTTATCTTGCCCCACTTTGAATACTCTGGACACTTCAAAAGTTTTCATACACACTAAGTAACTTTAAAAAAGTAACCCTTAAATAATCATGCCTTTATTTTCTCTCCTAAAAATTTCTGTCCATGAAAATATAAATATAATTTCTGAAGTCTGGCTACAAGTCACAACTGCTGCCTTTGTAGGAATATGAGAATAGGATAATAAACTTGTTCACAACAACTGCTACCTTTGTAGGAATATGAGAATAGGATAATAAACTTGTTCACAACATTTATTACACAGAAGCGAATGTAAATCACAGCATGTTGAACTATTTTTGTAAGATTTGCCTTAGGAGGTTACAGAGTTCAAGTGGCTGTAACAGCAGGATTTTGAAAGTTAGACCCAAAATATATGAAAATACACGGGTAAAAATCTACCGAGAGAGTAAAAGTACATCAAATGTATACAGTAAATTACACTAAAGAGTTATCCCACAGAGGAAGCAGCATACTAGTCAGTGCTCACAGGTGTGTTTCATGGACTATGACCTTGAGCTCAAGGAAGAAAAATATATGAGTACACACGTAAAATATATAAATGGTTGGCTATTAAAAAATAGACTAGTTGGTAGAACAGTGCCCTAATGAGAAAATGGGAATAAAAGTGTTTCTGGATGATTTATTATCAGCAGCATTTCTACAATGAGATAAAATGCCTGAAGAGATACACTGTCTACTCCCTGACCTTGCTGAGAGATATCATATGAACAGCAGAACCACAGAGCACATTCTTGAAGAAAACACATAACAAATTTATGTTTTACTTGACTTCATTTACTAGAAAAATGGTTAGCTAGCGTTATCCCTGTATTTGGGAAAGTTAGTAAAACCCTAATGCACCAAGAATTATCAATATATATACAATTCATATATATATATAGATATATATAATCCAATGTTTAGTATTACAAAGAAGGCTTCTACATTAAGTCAGTGAACAGTAAATCAGAACTTTGAATGCATTTTTGTTTAATCAAAAGAGCAGAGTAGAGAAAAGAACACAAAAAATTTATCCATACAGAGAAACTGAACAACTATGAAATTCTCAAATATCATCTAGCCTGCCTATCCTTTCTGCACTCTTGTAAATCTGGTATCACAATACAGTAATATTATTGAATTTTGTTTTGTAAATTTAACAGCAGTTAGAATTTATGTTTTATTTCAAGGTTGGGATTCTTTATAACAGTGAAGTTACAACTAGTTACACATAAATTCAACTCCAACTAAAATGAGCCACTCAAAATGTTTTTGTGTTCTTAGCACCAAATGTAGCCAGATTAGATTGTGTCAAAATACTGAAATTAAGTTGTTAACATAAATTAAGCACAAGACGTATTGCTAAAACTATCATCTCTGACTCTGCTCAGAAAATGATATATGTAAGAATTCAAGTACTGTGTGGTATTACTGTAACCACTAAGGATTAGAATTATAGCAAAGTTTGCACAAAATACTTAAAAGAGTATTGGTTGGGGCTTTTTTGTTTGTTTGTTTGGTTGGTTGGGTTTTTTTAATGAGGCATTTCTGACTGATTTTTCTATTCTATATTTAAATATCACAGTTTTACCTAACATAAAATATAAAAGTTCAGAATTATGCACCTTTCTTTACACTTAAAGTTGCTTCTCTAAATCGATATCTAAGCAGCTTCCTTCTCAGGAAGTATCAGTATCAGTGTACATTGTTACCCTCAGCTGACTATGACCACAAGGGTACAGTACACTACAAACATTCTAGATACAGATTCTCATCTCCAGCATGTCTAAAGGAGTGCACAGTAAAATATGTGGATTTGTTTGTTGGTATTTGGTTCCCAGTTGATAGAGCTGGAGTTCACAAAAATCAGCAACAACCTTTGACTTGATGGAAATTAGTTTTATACATTTGTTTTATTTACTGGCACAGTTATTCAAATACAGATATCTGAATGGAGTAGAATGGAGTATTGTGGTAAATTACATCTAAGAAGACAACTTTTTTCCTTTTACATTATTTAACTGTTAACAAAGTCTAAATTTCATTAAAAATTTCCCATGAGGTAAAAAGACATCTGATAACTTCTTGTCTGTCTTGAAAACAAAATAAACAAACAAAACAAAATCAACAACAAGAAGACAATGAAACTGGAAGAGAGACTAAGGAGTTATTGTCCACTTAGTGCCAGGTCACCACCAGCATAGAAACAGAGGAATCAACAAGTTACCGTGCAAAACAGAAAGATGTGTTTCTTTTAACCTGAAGTGAAAATTAGTATTTGCGGGGAGGGAGGATGGAAAGAAGTGAAAACAAGGAGAGGGAAAAGGTGGGGAGAGTGAAAGAGAAAGAAAGAGGCTAAGAAAGTGTTTGGCTACAGTATCTTCTTTTCCTCCCCAAGATCACACATAAGAAGCTCAGACTTGGACTGTTCTCCACAACAGTAAATTGCCTGAGACATCTGTCTGAGATGTTTGTCTGAGAGAAACGTCATGCTAAATATTTTGGAATTTAGCAGACTGAATTTTTACATCATTGTCTCAGAAAAGTTATTTTATCTTAAACACTTTATGCAAGTGCAATTATGACAACCTTAGTGATTTTTAAGTCCTTCAGGAATATTCATACCCTGAAGGGATAAAGTTGCAGCTGAATTCAAATCTCAGTTGTTCTAGATGTTATAGAAGTGTATAATAAGGAATATTTCATAGTCTAAAAAGACAAGAAATTAAAATGAAAAGACAAAGAGCTGATGCAGAAGGTGGTAGAACAGGCCCAGTATAGAAGTGATTGATACAAGATCTACTGCAGAGCCACTGGCAGAGAACAGCATATACCAAGTACTAGTCTGATCAGCTGACTCAGAGCAGTAGCATGAATGTAACCAAAGGAAATGGTGCTTGCATTATATAATGATTATATCTTATCCAGTAGATACACATAACAGATATACATGAGAAATTCAAAGAATATATAAACAGATTTCTTTTCCTGTTTTTTGACATCATTATACTTTAGCTGAGTCTTTCAAAGTCATTTAGTTTGACTGGGACCTGCCTTTGCCTAAAAGTCACAGTTCTAAGGAAGGCTTTTTAGTTTTATGTAGATTATATGAGCTGACACTCTTCAGTGCCATCCCCAATAAAAAGATGTCACCTTTTTGGTATCAAAAGCCAAATTTACCACAGGTATGCTGATTTACTTCTTTACTGGGAAGCTGAAGTCTGTTTTTCTAGGTTACACTACAGAGTGAAAACCAATCTTAAAATACTGGCAGAGACTATATAAAAGAAAGAGTAGTGACCACAGCCAAGGTCCTGACTGTCTGAAGTCTAAACTGTGAACACTTTTTATGAACAAAAAGTTACTTGAAGTGAAAGTGAAATGAAAATTTCACCCAAATGAAATCAGTGGATGAAGACATTTACTTACGACTGTTAACTTAGTATTGGTAAGGGTAATGTGCAAGCATAGGGCAAAATTAGTATATCAACTTTTTCCCTTAAAATCTGGTTCCTTGAATTGAAGCTATTATTCTACTCAATCTAGTGGGCATTAAAAGACATCTTTTTGAAAATATTCTTTAATTTGTTTTGAATACATATCACAAAAAAAAAAAATTAAGTTCAGCTGGTAATATCTCTGAAATAACCTACACTTCCAAACCAACATTACTTTTATCAAAAATGAATAATTGCTCATATTTTTAATCTACATAATGTGTTTCTAATGTAAATCTGTGGTTCCTATATGCTGTAAATCAGTTTTACAGTATTAGGTAACAGAAATACACTGTCACAATATAGCATTTGGAAGACTTGAAGATTGTCCTGACATAGGTGATGGTAGTTCATTTGACTGCCTCTAAAAGTCATAGAGAAGCAGATTCAACATGATATTATTTTTTAATGAAGAACACTGTTTCATACTTCTTTAGGCATCTCGATCCCTTCTTATCATGCTATCATCTCATTGCTATTAACTCAGTTTAAGATGCTTAGTAGCTTTTAGTTGACTACATCACAACAACAGGACATTTTCAGCAGAAAAGCTGTGGAAAATATATTAGACTGGTTTGCAGTGTAGCAATATATTTAAAATCTTAAAATTATTGAGTATATAGGAAGCTGCAGACAAATGTTAAACAGTGTTTAATTTTATTAATTCTATTTATGAGCATAATGCAACATAACTAATATCGTACAAATATTATGATTTGTTTTTATGAAAAAAGAATTCTTTATGTTAAAAGAATACTTATTTTTGTTAGAATTGTATATTTTGAAGCTGTGTAAAAAGACTAAGGCAATTATAGTCATACAAATCTCTATGTATCTTAATAGATACATAATCTGTGACAATTGAGCACATAAATTTAATTATTGTCTATTGGGACTTCATAACTATCTTATGT
>NW_009929616.1:0-27216 GCF_000696875.1 Nestor notabilis | reverse complement strand
CAGGAATATCTCTGATTCTGGCTGTTCTATTAAAACTCAATAACATCACAAAAAAAATTGATTTTTGGGTACTGAAGAATCAGTATTGTAGACAGAAAGTCCTTAAGAGTTTGAAAAAGCAGTTTGCAATATTTGTTTTTTCAGTACTTATATAAAAGTGGAAACACATTACAATGTGTTATATTGAAATTTATCCTTTTTCTTGAAATGGTGAATTTTTCTTCTATGATCACATTTTTTTTTTGGATGCAAGACCATTATTAGGCCATATAGTGACTGATTTCTTTATAATTATTAATCAGTAGAAGAACATTAAAGAAATAAGCTTTGGGTTTTTTTAATTTAGAGGTACCTGAATGTACCATGTACTTTAGATGTACATGGGTATTTCACCCATGTGTATTTGCTTAAGTACATACAGTATTGTACTGTTGCACACTATTCTTTAATTTCATTCCATAGTTGCACAGAGCACTGCAAAATAAATAAACAGTAATATATACAGATAAATTGTTTTGAAAAATTATCTTTTTACATTAAGAGTAAGCATGGATACAGAAAACATCTGCTCATTAAAAGCTCGTGGAACTGAACTCCAGCAGTAGCCCAAATGTTTATTGCAGTGCTGCATTTTCAAACACAATCCCATCTGCTGAAATGGATATAGAGGTCTCCTATGTGGCTTGGAGTTTTTCCAATGCCTGCAGATTCTGTCAGAAGTACACTCAAACCCTGCAAAGACGCCTGCCAATTTTAGTATATTAATTAACACTTTATTTGTTTATTAAATCCATAAATCTTCAACTTTCCTAAGAAGGTAATATCACAAAAGCAACAAGAATATTGCATTTAAAAGCTTACCTGTTCACGTGTGGTAACCACCTTCTGTAATGTGGCTGACAGCACTGACATTAAAAAGCTTTGCATAGCTCTGCTGTTTCATAAAGTAGGGGCAAATAACTAAAAGGATATTTATAAATGGAGTAAATATATAAGCTTTTTGATTTAACACATTGCTAATTGTCTCATTAGCAAGGGAGATTTCATTCAGAAGTCTTAATCTTTAGGAGGTCAATAGCATTCAGACTTTGCTAAAGCTGCGAAGTATATAAATAAATATGATGTTGAAAAGAATGGCTGTTAATTTTGTGTCACAAGTAACATTCATGCTAACATCACGCAGTGCTATTTCCCTGATATTTAATTGCTTACTGTTCTTATTAATATTCGTCTCTGTCGAAAACATGCTATTGTGTTTATTAAAATGACCTGGCATTATAAGGTGAACACTTGGACTTCATAGAGATCATCCACAGAAAATACATAAACAAATAAAAAAATAAGGCAGCTGACTATTGCATTGTGGCCAATAGACTGAAATTAATTTTTAGTGTGATAACAAAAAAAGACACCAAATTTTGAAGTAGATTGGAAGGTTTATACAATGTTATTTGATGTTTCCAAGCCATGTTTATGCAATGAAAGTATGCTACAGTAAACTCACTATAGTGACTGGGTGTATTTCTGTGGCAATGCAGGAGAGCCTGCTCAGTCATAGGGTCAGCTGTAACCTGCAGGAGAAACAGGTTTGTCTGGACTGATGTTTATTCTTGCATGAAGTAAGTCAAGTTTCCTGGAGAAGGTTTTTGAAGACTATTACATTTCTTCATAAGGATATTATTCCAGAATATTCTCATTCCAATTAACTTCCTGGAAAAATTGAATACTCTTATTACCACACAGAAGCATAGCTTTAGTATTGTTTAGTGTTATATTAAATTACTTCAAGAATCAGAACTCCTAATTCAGCCTAAGACCTCCTTGAAGTTGTTCTCTTACATTTAGAAGAGAACCAGTCATTAATTGGGTTATCACATAGGGATATACTTTCAAGAGTCAGACTTGGCTGTTTTCACTGTCCACATCAACTTCCTTTCAATTAGTCTTTTCATTGTCATGCAATTTATTTTTCATACCAGTTATCTATTATCTATGACAAATACCTTTATTTTCTCCAGGAACAATATCTACAGGCACAACATGTACACGCAGAGTCCAATTATCTGTCCCTCATGAAGCTCTATGATTCTTTTTTTTTTTCTTTCAGCAACACCACCTAGCACTAAACCCAGCATTATAGATTTGAAAACAAATGCAGAACAGAATAATAATAAAAGAATTAATATTTTCACTATAACTGTTTTTGCAAACTACAAAGCAAATCAATGCATAGTGCATCTTCACTTAATCTACCTATGTAAGATTGCCACTGAGACCAAACTGTTAACATCATCTATATACTTTGCAAATGCCTAAAATGCCTAAAGTGAATTTGCAGATTTTCTTTTGCATCTTTCTGCTTATTTAGGCACTGTTGTAGCATTTGAACCTAATTCAGCAAAACACCAAGCTGAAAGTTAATAGAATGATTTTTAAATATCCTAAGCACATTCTTACTTTGATGTTAGTTATAATGCAAAGTAACAAGTAACCAGGAATATCTGAAGCTGTTCTTTAAATATGTACGTTTCACTTTTTAAAATATTTAACTTCAAAGAGCAGCATTCTGCTTTGCATGTCTTAAACTGAAGTCAGTTTTTATTGTTATCATGTATATCATTGTGCTGTATATTCTAGGCTATACACAGAAATTCCATTGTCTTAGCTACCTTGAAATTCTTCTATTAAAATGTTACTGTTACACTTTGTCAACAATAAGACATTACATACAACAAGGACATTTCTTTATCTTAAGATATTTCTCCAGTTTGTGTGACACTGCCAATGAAATATATGTCACATGACTGGAATACAATGTAATACAGAGATGATTTAGAAATAGGCCACATGTAACTTTCATTACAGAACTGTAATTTGAGCACTATGAAACCTATGCAATGAAAACTGATAATGGATGAAAACTTTTTTCTGGTTTTCATAAATAAACAACTAATGTATGGCCAGCATTTCTGTAAAGGCTTCATCAAAAATGTTCTATCTGAGCTTGAAAAAAAAAAGGTATAAAATATTATACCATCTGTTGCCAGGTCAATGTCATTAACATAGCAGATTAGATTTCCTTCAAAGTATTAGGACAGTTATTTCTATTTCTAACTTTACAATCCTATTTTGTGCATTTCTTTTTGATCAAAACCTGAATGCAATAATTTCAGTGACATAACTCCTCTTTTTTTCACTAGATGATTCACTAGTCTTGAAAGACAGAAATGGATAGAAAAAGAGACTGACAGTTCTGCTTAATATACGTATTAAAGTATAAGGGGCACTACCTCTTGGTTCACTTCCATGTTGTTATTTTTTTAAATTATTCTGCCTAAAAGTAGAAACTAAACTGAATTAGTTGAGTTTTCCACTAGGTGTAGCATTTCATCTAACTTCATTTACAAGTTAAGAAATACCTCACTTTCATGTTTTAACCAAATATGAACAGATCCCCAGAAACTGAGTGCAAAAGAAAAAAAAAAGTTGAGTGTGCAATAATTACATGGGTGACTTCTGCACACAGGTATTAAGAACTTTTCTTTGTCATGTTGCTCATGTGCCTGTTCTGGAACTAATCTGTAACTCATTGAGGGAACTAAATCTTGATAATAAATCTTCATTGTCAGAGCTTCAGAAATAAGAGATAGGTATCTAAGTACTCTATTAAGAAAGCAATTTTCTACAGAAGAAAGAAGAAAACTTACCATGTTCACTGATAATAATAAAGTAATAATTCTTGTTCTTGAGAACTGAAACAATGAACAGCTTCTGAATTGAGGGAGGGAGGGAGAGAAAATAAACATTTGTGCTGTTCTATGGTTTTATCAGAAAACTGAAAATTATTTACTTAAAAGGAAAACAAATTAAATAAGCATGAGCAACTTAGACTAAAACAAAGATTTTTTCCTAAGAAACATTCACAAAAGTGTTTGGGACATCAGCAGTTGACATGGTATGGTATTCACCAGACTCAGCCTGGAGGGAGCACAAAACAAACTCAGTGTAACCACTTTGATGCTGTCATGGTTCAAGCCCAGCCAGCAACTTGGAACCACACAGCCGCTCACTCACTCCCCTCCCTCTTCCCTCCTCCCCCCGCTCCCAGAGGGATGGGGAGGAGAATCGGAGGAATGCAACTCCCACGGGTTGAGATAACAGCACTCCAGTAACTAAGGTATAATACAAACCACTACTGCTACCAATAATAATGATAAGAGGAATAACAAGGGAAAAGGACACAACCGCTCACCACCCGCCGACCGACACCCAGCCCGACCCGAGCAGCGATCTGAGCCTTCCGGGTAACTCCCCCCAGTTTATATACTGGGCATGACGTGCTGTGGTATGGAATACCCCTTTGGCCAGTTTGGGTCAGGTGTCCTGCCTCTGCTTCCTCCTGGCTTCCCCTCCTCCCTGACAGAGCATGAGACTGAGAAAGTCCTTGGTCAGAGTAAACATTACTTAGCAACAACTAAAAACATCGGTGTTATCAGCGTTGTTCCCAGACTGAAAGTCAAAAACACAGCACTGCACCAGCTACTAAGAAGGAGAAAAAATGACTGCTGTAGCTGAACCCAGGACAGATACCTCCCCATTTCTTTTCTAGATACAGTGGACAAGTTTTCAGTTTAAAAGATAATACGTTCTTGTCTTCATTTCTTAAATTACCTCCCAACAATGAGCAGCATGATTCATCTACCTCTCCAAGTCTGCATGAATGCTTCTAGCAATAACTAGTGACACTAGTGACAATGACTACCATGCTGATGGAGAGAGAAGTCAATCATTGCCTTCTCTTTATGAGTTTTCACTGTATAAGAGAGTTCCTGCTACACATCCTGAATGTAAGGTGTTTCACTGTATACAAAATATACCAAATAGCTCATTTCTTCCAAAGCATGCCTACATCATTTCCTGTAAGTTCTATTCACACTGGAATAACATCGTCATCTTATCTGGGATGATCTATCATTACAGAAGTTTATTGGGAACAAAAGCTACAAAAATAAGCCATGTTAGAATAGTCCCTAAGAAATAATAAAACGTATCCCAGCCAGATGGCTTAGTCTCAGTAAAGGAGCCAAGAGAATAAAGCTCTAAAAGTGGAGTAATTAAGAAAGCTAAAGATATGTAACTTCCTTTCCTAATTGTGACCTCTGGAATCTCTAAAGTTACACTGTGAATTTCTGAGCAGTTTCAGATAAGTGAGTTCAATGTGTATACTGCATATGACTTAATTCCTTACTACAGTGAATCTTCAGCTGCGAAGAAAAGAATGTGGTCACCCTCAGTAGCTCCATGATATCATATATATAACCACACAAATTTACAACTGAGGACTTTTAGTGGGATGCTTACCTTATGATTTATAATGATGGATGATGTTAAGTATTTAAAAAAATATAAATACAAATGCACTGCAAAAGCTGGTAAGTACTCCAATGTGATGGACTCCAAATCATTTGGAATATTTATTGGAACTGTAGGCCTTCAAATCCAAAAATCTTAGATGTCAGTATATCTTCATGAGTACAAAGAAAAATAAAAACACAGGAATCTAACTTTTGCTGAATTCGGTTTAGAACTGAGGTTATATTTACAGTCAGATAGTTAAGACTAAATAGTAAACACCTCAAAACAGTATTATTAGCCTAATTTCTGGTAAAAATCTGAACCTTGAAATGAAAATTCCTTTTCGATACCTATGACAGAGATTAGAGAAGGAGTGAGAATTCTTTGAGGACTCTGAAAAGGATGTTTCTGAGATAACATTAATAACTATGAGATCAAGGCTCTCACTAAGTCTAAATTAGTTCTAGTAAGATTTGTGATCCTTATAACTACTTTTGCAAGTATTTTGTTAGGCTATGCTTAATTGTGTAAATTTTTCTGCACACAGAGATATTATTTTCCTGTATTCTCATTTCTTTACATGATTTATTCTGGATATTGCTTCCCGATCATATTTTAAGCTAGACCTTACAGCAGAATTTTCTTGTTTTGCATCTGTTGTTCCTACTTAAAATTATGAAAGTGAACCAAGCCAATAGTAATGCATTTTGGAACATAATCCTACTTTTTAAATAAAAAGCATTTTCTTTTGCTTTGGTTTGTGGTTTTGTTATTGGTTTGGGGTTTTTTGTTTGTTTTGTGTTTGTGGGGTTTTTTTGTTTGTTTTATTTTGTTTTGTTACAGTGGTAATGCATTTGACATTATATAAACAGAGGTCTCAAACAGACTGTAACATATTAGAAGCGTAACAGACTAATCAGTCTCCCGAGTCTCCACAACCTGCACTGTGTTTGGTCCTGTGTAGATAGATTCTTAGCAATAACATGAACATAAATATGCTGCATTGCTACAAATAAATTTAACTATAGAAAAATATCATCTATACAACAGAAACATATCATATCATACAACAGAAACACAGGTTCCTCAAATGCAAAAGACTTCTTAGTAATGCAGGGACTGAACAATATTGAGCTGAACTGAAACTACATAACTGTAGTTATGTAGAATGAAATTACCCAATTTGGAAGGAAGCCAGAGAAACACAAGACAAATTCTTCCATCTGTTACAGTCATATAATCTCACTAAAAATCAATTGGCAGAGTTTGGCTCAACACCGGTTAAACACTTTTAGCCATGGGACTTAATCACTGCAAGTGGTCAGACCCTGGGTCTGTGCCTTTTTTAAAGAAGGAGTAGATTATCTTTAAACAGAAGATAGAAACTCTCCTATCTTTTAAACAAAAAGAAATTTCTGTTGCCGCACAAATGGCTTAGAATTTGACCTGCCAGGTCATATTCTCTTCTTTAGGGAGGAGAACCAGTAACATCTTTGAAATAGGCCATATTTTAGACTGATAATACTTCTTTCAGAGAATTAAAATTCTGAAAGAAAAGGAAACCTTTATTTTGGAATTGGTTTTGTCACATGGTTGGTAGCCAGTTGAAATGGTATATAACAAAAACATTAGTGTATCAGAAAAAATCTTACACAGGAGGTTTTTTAATATATATATATAATTATACATATAATTATACATATATAATTATCTATTTATAATTATCTACCACCTGTTGCGTACCAGTGCCATCCATGACCTGAAATGTCTCTTAGAAGTTTTTAGGAAATTTATCTAAAACATAATTTAATGAAAATATTGTATTAATGTATCTCTAAAGTTTCTTTTCCCTTTTAAACTTCTTGTCTTTCACTGTCAAGTAATTCACACTCTTTTGAAAGACTCATGGTTCAACAAATGGAAGATAAATTTTAATTCTAAATAGACAAAAGTGACCTTTTTTATGGGACAGAGTTTTGCAAGGGACGTGTCCTTGCTTTTTCTACATAACAACTGTTCAGACCATATAGCAAGATTATTTTTAAACATTCACCCAATCAACCATAAAATCAAAATCTAAAACTGTACATATACAACAGTGCACTATTATTATACATCCCTGAATAATGTTTGTGTTTGAAGTAATGAAGGAACTTGACAAACTATATACCACAGTGAGCATATATTAAAACAGTCTATCTTATGGCAATTGCTGAACAGAAATAAATACATTGAGCCAGGTTTTTATAGTATTTGTCTTAAAATGTAACAGGTGTAAGGTTGCAATGGCCTTCAAACCAGTGAAAGATAAAAATGTAAATCTGTAAAAAATTTCGCTATTGGATCTTGAAAAGCTTACTCAGATAATAATGAGTGAGCTAAATAGGAGGGGTATTATTTCTTGAGTATGAAAGACATTATTACTTTTTTTTAGTAGAAGAGTTTAGAACAGAAAAAGTGCCAATTCATTTTGTCACCAATAACAAGGTCTGACTCTAGAATGAATTCTTTCAGGTATAGACATCCTTTCTTTTTCTTAATTTGCAGAATCAGAAACAACATTGCTTCTAAGAACTTTGTGGATGGCCAAATATTCAGCTAAAAATTATCTGTTAAAATCAAATGCTGTTGGTAATGCCTAAGATCAATCAATAATTTCTTATCCTTGGATACCATCTGTTGAATTATTTTCCTTTTATTATAATCAAGTACGTGCAGAGAAGTTCCAGCTGAACTTGTTATGCAAACTAATAGTCACCTGGAACAGAAAAAAGAATGGGAAAAAAGTCTGAAAATTTATCTTCTCAAATCTGTTAGTCTGAGAACTATGTTTCCTTTCAAATAAAAGCTATCATGATACTGCACATTTAACTTCTCAGAATTCATCAGCTTTCTCAACTATGTAAGTTATGTGTTGGAAATCATTGTGAGAGATGTGGGGCCATTTTCACATCTGGTTTTTATCAGAATCAGTAACAAACTTATAAACCTGACGGATTGAAACTATACACCTGGCTTTGGACAATTATCTTACATTTACACAGTATACTAGTGTACTCCATAATCCTACTAAAAAGAAATAAGGAAAAAAGGATGATTTTTTTTATTTGTTTCATAGAGTTTCTCTTTTAGAAGCTATAAAAAACTTCATTTGTTCACAGTGATCAATCAATATAGACTTACTCATAGACTTGCTCAGATATAAATGTTGAGGTATAGCAAGTATAATCTAGACTAATCCCTCAGATACTGCCCATATGCTTCTTGTAGCTACCTTTCTCATGATGAATAAACAACAAAATTTTGTGAAGGTATGCATGGTAAGGGCAAGAGTCTTCTAAACATTTTAAAAAATAAGTGTGAAGAACTTTTATAGCTCCAAACTCTTAACTATTTCTTGTGGCAAGTTCAGCTCATCAGAAAATAATGGTCACTGTTTCTATTACTTCTACAACATTTTTAATATTGGAGTTTTTTCCTCCACATTATCATGAATATTTTCAGTTTGGTTTTCCTCCCTTTTTACTACCCATTATTATTAAGTTTGACATCCAAGGTACTTTGTCCAGCCCTACTTCAAAAGGAGCACACCTTTTCACTCTAGACATTCCAAAGAATCCTTCAAGGAATCTTTCTAAACTTACAAAAGTGTACTAACAAGCATGGTCTTATTATGTTGTTTTCTAACACACATAAAATACAAAAAAACAAAAAAAAAGTTTACAGATTAGGCAAATTATTACCAAAACTTTCATCTATCCTCCAGCTAACAGTAAAACGATTTTCCTAGAGAATGATTTTCAAATCTCTTCTTCCACTTGTACTTGATTCTGATTACAGATACAAATTTTGAAAGAGAATTGAAGCAAGCATTCTAGCACTTCAGGATTTTTTATTTTTTTCTTTTTTTGGCTTCCCTATTCAGCACTGGGCTCATATTTTCTCTAACAGGGAGCTGCTACAATCCTTTCCTGTTACCTTTTACAATCCTTTCCAGTTTTACCTCCTGCTGTCATTTTGCTATCCTAATTTTATCTCTAAGTAAGTATAGAGTTTTATGATTCCTTCATTGTAGACTTGGTCAATTTACACATTTTGAATACTTTGTGGTTTAGTTCATAATACATTATAATTCTTAATTAATTTCCAATAAATATATACATTTCCAAAATTAATAGAATTACTTTTTCATATGCCATTCAAATGCTTCTAACAAAATAGTACACTAGTAGTCAGTTCTAATTTTACCTACCTCAACTTTTGACTATTTTTTCTCCCTAAGACTTCCTAAGAATTTTCAGTGTTTTAACGTCAGTTTCATGCTGTTCTTCTTTGTTTGCAGTATCAGTTCTGCTACTTCTTCTTTATACTCCTTTTTTAACTTGGGGTAAGTATGCTGCAGATTTTGGAGCTGCTTTTAATTAAGAACAGAAAAAAGTAAAACTGATACTCTGAGATCTTATCTAGTGTTATGTCAAGAAATCAGACTACTGATGGGGAAAAAAGAAAGTATTATATTCCCCAGTACCTATGGACAAAGACACTGTATTAATGGTACATAACTGAAACATTTATTGCATATTTTCTAAATCTGTATCTGACCACATTCTCTATATTATCTAGGCTAAGACTTTCTGAGACAAAGACTTATTTAGAATTATTTTTTAAATTCCCACTTTATTTATACTAATAAAGTTTATTTATACTAACAAGTATGATTTTATATTTGAAAAGTAAGCAACGGCAGAGACTATTTGAAAAGAGAATGGGATCTAACAAAAAACAAACCACTGTGACATATTTGCAGCTGGTGTAAATTGTCAAAGGTCACTGCCACAATTTATCACAGCATGGTGTTTCCCTTGTTCCAGCCACTGACAAAGAAAGAATAGTCCTTTCAGCAGAATGATCACAGAACTATTTGGCTATCACTATTATCTTGCACTTTGCTACCAATCCTGTGCAGTCTGCTATTTCTTCCTAAGCATGGGTGTTGTCTACATACACTGAGACAATACAATACTTTTCCTGTGGTAAAGTTGGCACTTGATCAGGAATCATAAAATCAGTACAAAATGAGAGTGGGGCTTATTTTACATCTTTATTTTGTAAAGGTATAGCATCAACTAACATTTTAAAGAAACAAAAGCCTATAAATGTGTGAAAGTCACTTAAGAACAAAAGCTTTTTTTCTTATTATCTTAGTGCTTGGTACCATTAGACTCCAGTGTAGCACCATTACAATCTGGTAAAAGAAAACAGAAAAAATAATCATTACCCTGAACAACTTAGAAAATGAATAAAATGAAACTTGACTGAAAGTAAAATTTGAAGAAATCTGGCCTGTCAGCTGCAAAGTTGAACAATTATCAACTACCATAGTGTTAATTTTTCTTTGTATTGAAAAAACCCCAAACACATTAGTGATTATATAAAATAAACGGTCCATAATTCCCATCTTCACCATCTATTACTGTAATTTTCAGCTCCTGTAGTTCCCAAATACTCAACAATATGTCAGAATGACATTTTTAATGGCTGAACTGAATAAAATTTGTTTTGAGCCTTTAAGTGCAGTGAACTAGTAATCTCTAGATCTTGCACACTCATACCTCATACACTGTGTTTATGCTGCATGTGTGACTTGTTAGATAACAGAAATTTTCAGAGACACATCCACTTTACGATGAAATGAACTGTATCCTAAAATAACCCGTTCTCCTAAATTAAGTCAAATTAGTTTCATTATTTGTATCCAAAGTTACAGTTAAATCCTGAGCTTCATTCATGCAGGCATAGAACTTGCAGACAAAAAGAAAGACAAAATGAATATTTGTAGTCAACTAGAAATAACTGAGAAATACTACTATTATGGTGTGACATAGTAGATGGCTTTACTAAATACACTCTATTTTTCAGCTAATTGGCCTGTTACAAAGCCCATATCCAGAACACCAAAGTTACACAAGCCATCTCCTTTCTGAGCTAAGGTGTGGCTGTTCAGCCTGGAGAAGAGAGGCTGCATGGAGACCTCATAGCAGCCTTCCAATATCTGAAGGAGGCCTACAAGGATGCTGAAGAGGGACTCTTCATCAGGGACTGTAGCAACAGGACAAAGGTAATGGGTTTAAACTTGAACAGGGGAAGTTCAGGTTAGATATAAGGAAGAAGTTCTTAACTGTGAGGGTGGTGAGGCACTGGAACAGGTTGCCCAAAGAAGTAGTAAATGCTCCATCCCTCGCAGTGTTCAAGGCCAGGTTGGGCAGAGCCTTGGGTGACATGGTCTAGAGTGAAACGTCCCTGGCCATGGCAGGGGGGGTTGGAACTAGATGATATTAAGGTCCTTTCCAACCATAACAGTTCTATGGTTCACCCTTCTTCAGAGAGTAGAATTTTATCACTAATATTCAGTTAGGTACAAACATAAATAAGAATTCTACTGCTATTTAGTATAACCACTGCTTAATTCCTTCCCTTCCCTCACACAGGTAAATTTGTATAGACATTTTTGTCAGTAAAAATGGCCTGGAATAATTCAAAAACCGTAACTTGAAATAGGTTACTGGACTTTCAAAGTTGACAAAATTCACTTCAGATACTTGAAAATACTTTCAGCCTTTTCCCTGACAGAACCAAAAAGCACTTCAGAGATAGCAGTGTCTTTAAAAAGTTATGATTAAGTAAAGAGCCTTGCAGAAAAATAGTATATAAAATTTCAGTCTGTGAATTCTGAATGTTAACAGACACAGAATTTTAAAATTGTTTTAATTCCTCTATATGTCTATATTTTACTTGCTGCAGATTAGTTCAGCTGCTATAAACACATACATTAAGATGTCTGAAAAAGGCTATTATTTTCTTTCAATTCTGCATTTCATATAAATTGATGCATGAGTATCGATTAGATGGGGATATCTGTCTCCTGAAGTGAATTAGAAATATATTTTCCATAGATGCTGTGAACATTGTGAGATTTTCAAGAATCACAGGAATGGATATGCTATGATATGCTAAAATTGCATCCAATATATGAAAGGATAACAAAATTTTGTGGCACGTCTCACTAATGAAATGCCATTCCAAAGCTGTAATATAACTTCTAACACCAAGCATCAGAAAGTGAAAGGTGAAATTCATCCGTTACACAAGTATCAGCTGTGGCCCTGGACTGCCAGAAGATGGACAAGTTTCCTAGAAATCTACAAAACCTACAAAATCTAACTTCATAAGTAAGTATTGCTACTTTGCAGTATCACACATATCATAACCCAAGTCTATACCACACGCTAGTACACAACTGTGAAAAAGTTATAAAAACATACAGACAGGTCTGACAGGGAAAAATATAATATCCTTACACCTTTCTGTGTTGTGTGGTATTTCATGATCTCCATTTATTAGCCAAAAAAATTCCTCCTTGAAGATGCAGTAACAGTTTTGTTTTCTGTTGCAGCATGTGATATAATGTGAAAGCAGAAGGAGAAAGAAAGGCCTTCGTTATGGTTCAAAGAAGTCACAATTTGACAGCAGTCTTTATTTTGGCCAGCACGTGACAGACATTTGAAATCAACCTTACTTTAACTATTTGCTCCAAATATTTTTATAGTCAGTTTACAGAAAGTCATTCAATACTGAGTTACAATAGAGAAGGAAGAGAGAAACACCTACTAGAAGAACAAGATATGTTGGGACTTTGGCAGGTTTTATTTGGGTTTGGTTTTGTTTTTTTTGGTGGGGTGTTGTTTTGGGGTTTTTTTTTTGTTTTTATTTTGTTTTGTTTGGCTTTTATATACAGGCATTATGCTACTAAAATTTAAATTTTCACATTTACTGCTGAATTCAACAGTTATTACCCACATT
The DNA here is from genome assembly GCF_000696875.1 of Nestor notabilis. Lineage (NCBI taxonomy): Eukaryota > Metazoa > Chordata > Aves > Psittaciformes > Psittacidae > Nestor > Nestor notabilis. The sequence continues at coordinate 14,001 of NW_009929616.1, read as the reverse complement.
GTTCTTTCTTGTCCACTCCACTCTCCTTCCAAGTGTACTACACAAGATGAATGTCTGCATTTTGTCTTATTTTCATCTATATTTATTCTCCCTCTACTCTGGGTAATTTCTGGTAGCTTTTAAATGAATAAAGACAAAATCCTAGGAAGTATTAATTACTATTATCCGTAAATTATCGATCGTTCTTATGAAGTTATTTGTGGTTTTCATATGCTAAGGACAAAGCTTTTGGATGAAATATATGACATGCAAAACCCCTTCTTTAACAAAACAAGCTATTAAAATAGGCAAGAAAACAGTATACATCCAGACATCTAATACTAATACAACTGCAGTAAAACTGAAAATGATGTAGAGGAGCAGACCAATAGGATCCTCTGAAAAAAAGGCAATTTCAGAGAAAAGTGATTTAAGTTTTTCCATGTTTCATTTTTTTTAGTTTACTTTTTTAATAACTTGATCTTATCAGCTTTATATGATGGAAGGACTACCATATGCAGTTATAACTAGTATATTTATACCATTTTTCAGGGAGAACCTGTTTGCAGATGAATAATAATGCTTCATTCAGCAACTATAGTAGAACCATGCACTCAAAACTATGTCCTGCTTGCCTGAATTGTGCTGATAGCCTTGTTACACTCCAGCTGGGTTTAATGGGGGGCATGTACAGGAACAGTGATTCTTCCATGGAAACAAGTTGACTGAAGTGCAGAATGTACTAACACCATAATCAAAGCTGTTCATTTGAAAATGAGTTAGACATGTCAACCAAAAAACACATGATTGATAGGGAAAAAAAACAAACGACAAAACAACAACAGACAAAGCATTATACTTCGGTGTCTCTGGGCTCAGTCTTATCACATTCAAACTTCAGCCAAGAATAACAGCATACACAAACTTCATTATGTGGTCAGTTGACCCTGGCTGGACACCAGGTTCCCAGTAAGTCACTCTATCACTCTCCTCCTCGACTGGATGGGGCGGGAGGAAGTATAATGAAAGGCTTGTAGGTTGAGATAAGTCTGGGGAGAAAACACTCACCAATTACCATCACAGGCAAACCAGACTCAACCCTGGGAAACTAATTTGATTTATTACCAATCAAATCAGAGTAGAATAATGAGAAATTTAAAAAAAAAAATAAAGAAAGAAAATCTTAAGAACACCTTCCCCCCACCTCTTCCTTCTTCCCAGGCTTAACTTTAGTCTTTAATTTTCCAACGTGAGTCCTTGCCACAGGCTGCAGTTCTTACAAACTGCTCCAGCATGTGTCCCTTCCATGAGGTGCAGCCCTTCAGGAACAGACTATTCCAGTGTGGGTTCCCCGTGGGGTCACAAGTCCTGCCAGAAGCCTGCTCCAGTGCAAGCTTCCCATGAAGTCACAGCCTCCTTCAGGTCATCCACGGGCTGCAGGTGGATGTCTGCTCCTCTGTAGACCTCCATGGGCTGCAGGGGGACAGTCAGCCTCAGCATGGTCTGCACCATTGGCTGCAGGGGAATCTCTGGCACCTGGATCACCTCCCGCCCTCCTTCTGCACTGACCTGGGTGTCTGCAAAATTGTTCCTCTCACATATTCTCACTCCTCCCTCCTACTGCAGTTGACCAGATTTTTTTCCCCTTCTTAAATCTTTTATCTCAGATGGGCTACTACCATCATTGATGAGGTCAGCCTTGGCCAACAGCAGAACATCTTAGAGCCAGCTAGCATTGGCTGAATTTGACATAGGAGAAACTTCTAGCAGCTTCTCACAGTAGGCACCCCTGTAGCCACTACCAGAGTCTTGCCACACAAACCCAATTTAAAAAAAAGAATGATTAAAAAAACCCCAACAATCTGTCAAGTAAACTCATGTTTTAACTGCTTACTTATATTTGCAAAGGGAGCATAGATCTGGTGAAGTTTTATTTTATAATCAAGCTAAGTTTAGTCTAAGTTTCTGTTTATACTTTGTAAAATTATCAAGTGGCTCCAGGAGATTCTCAAAGTACATTTTTTTAATTAGGAGAACCTGTTGCTTGTCAGCTTCAGAAGGAAAACAACTACACAAGACTGAAATTCCTAAAGATAAAGAGGAACAGAAGTTTAAGTTCTACATTAAGTTTAATGTAGTATTAAAGAGGAATAGAAGTTTAAGTTACTACATTAAGTTTAATGTAGTATTTCCAGCAGATTAGCATGAATCACTTATTGTTACATTTTATTTATTTTTACAAAAATCATGCAGACATTTGTTATTATTCACTAGTAGCTACTATTTAAAAAATTACATTTAAAACCATACTCTCTAGATTTGACTTAATTCATGTTCTTCCATGTTCATTTTTCATTCTGTATTTTTACATTTTTAAAGAAATTTCCCCAATTTTGTCTTCCAAATTTTGTAGACCATTTGCTTACAGCATTTTCCAATATAAATTCTGATTTTAATATTACATGCTACAAATAAAAAACAAATCTCACATGATCTCTTCACATGCACATATCCAACAACAAATAAATCCAGCATTGTCTCTTGATTTCATAATGACCATATTAGTTCCCTCGTATTCTATTAGTTTCTGCTTTACACAGTCAAATTTGCATTAAACTAGTGATAGTGACATGTACAATCACAAAAATTGCCATGCTGAAGTAAATTTCTATCCATTCTTTCCATATGTTTGGTCCCTATAAATGACGTATGAACAGGCATACCTTCTCCTGTTATTTGGCAGGAAAGGTAAGAAATTAGTAGGTAGTCACATACCTCATCTTAGACTCAGTCCTTAAAGGTTTTGATATCCAATAACTTTTCCCACACTCTGATATAATGCACATAACACCATGGAACGAGTTCATCTCCTCCGATAAGCTAAAGTACCTGTTGGTCATGTAAGTCCTTTTAACCATTTTCTATCCTTCAGTTTGGCTTCTTACAGTACATAGACCCACCAAATTGCACACAAATTAATTTTCCTTCAGCTTTCTAACATACCATATAAAATATTATATAGTACATTAGAAAATTCTAACATAATGTATATAGAAAGACAGTGTAGAGAAATTACTAGCTTTATCAAACCAGTTAATACAGAAGATTATTTTAGAGAAGAAAAGCACAGAAATATTTCAATCCATGTTATAATTTTTTATCAATTTATTAAATCTTTTATTATGCCTAGAGATTCCCCAGCAATCTGAAATGAAATGGCCTACCTCTGAGGTACTATTAGGATAAGAATAACTTACAAAATAAGCTTTGCAAGACACATAGAATCAATCATTTTTACTATTATAGCCAAGACAAATTCCCATTAGAAACCATGCTACACTTACAAGCTTCTATTTTAAATTTTTATATACTTGGTGGGCCCAACGTAACAGCACTGTGTCCCAAATTACTTTTGTAAATCTAATTGATTTAGTAAATTCACACTTAAATTGCTATTCAATTACTTACTCTTCTCTTCAGCAATTTTACAATCTTGAGCATATAGCAGAACGAGAATATAATTAAAGGGCTTATTCATTAAAGAAATACTTCTCATAGGTCACCTGTTTTATTTTTCCTCCCAGATATTCAAGCTACATCACTTTCTCTGTAGAAAGATTATCATAGAAAGCTATCATGCAAAGTTCATCTCCATGTAAGCACATAGAAATGAAAGGTAAAGCTACTCACAGCCATTTGCATGTGACACAGGTGAATTCTTTAAATGACCAAACAAACCAGTGGGCTAATCATATGGCAGAAATCACAACATAATGAAGAAGTATTAGTATGCAAGTATGTAGTGGTATTTTAAGATTCTCTCTGGCACCATGGACCCACAGTACCTAGAGGCCCTGTGAGCAATAATTTTTATTCGAAACAAACTAACAAAGTAGGAAAGTACTATCTATTTTGATGGATGAGATATTTGAAGCAGGGAACTACTACCTGTCTTCTTCAAGCCTGTACAAAACTCAGCATACAGCACAGATCAATTAATCATTAGGACAGTGCTTTGATCAAGCCCACCACATTTATTTATTTATTTATTTATTACCAAGAAGCTTGTTTCAGCTTGAAGCTGCAATAAATCTTACTGAAGTGAGATGTTACTCTTCTGAGCACAGCCAGATTGTCATTTCCCCACAAGCAAACTGTCTGCTTACTCTGCAGTTCCAGCTCCCTGCTTAGCATTGCTTAGAGAGGTTTTCCAAAAAAATCTGCTACCTAGAGTGAATGTGGAGAGGGAAACACTGGCACTACTTCTGCCTGTGGGCTAAGCAAACTATTCCAAAGAACAGCTTGACTTTGCTAGTAGGTGGTATATAAGCTGATTCAGCTTTTCCCCCCTTTCCACTTTTCAAGACAGTTTGTGTATTACATGTTCTGCTTGTAGGGATGTCCATACACAGATAAAGACTTTGATAGTGCTTTCTGCATTTGACTGTCTATATTTTTTTAAATTGAATACTTAAGGTGGTTAATGATTTTAGTTAAATACAGAAGCAGAAAAACCAAACAACCTTACACATGGAATGACTTTCTCTTACTATGTGAAAGTAACACTCTCATTGATTCCCATAAGACCTAAATTATTCACTCTTTTAAATACGATAAATTAAAAGGAAAATCAACTCCAAAATAAGAATTCTATGAATTTACTACAATTGTATTCTCTGTAATTTTAATAGTAAAATACAGACTAATAAAAAATTTTCAAAATATTTTGATAGTGTTTTCTGAAGACATTTGAATTCTCTAAGCTAGCATATATACTAATTTTTTTAAGATACCATTCCCTCAAAATAAAAATTAAAGCAATTTTAACCTTTGCCCGAAGGTACCTACTTAGGAGTATTAGATTTTTTGGTTTTGAATCACTTCACAAACAATACAGACACTTGTAAGAAGTCTGGATTTTAGACCAGTAAAAGATTTAATGCTACAGTTTCTAAGCTGGGACTATGTCCAAAATTGTGTGTTTGAATCACACCTGACTTCTGCACAAAGCTTTTATGCCATAAATCTGCTTTGGAAAGTGATTGGTTCAGGAGTTCCATATGTTACTATGAGGAAAAGGTTTATTATCTTCAATGTTATCAGTTACCTTGACATTTTGATATACCAGCATTCTTTTTTTTTCCAGACCAAATAAGTTAAACTTTGGTATGATCTTATCTGACTGTTAGATAAATCTTAAAAAAATTATTACTGAGGCTAAGAGGAGTGATGCCTCTGTTCTACAGAATTTTAGCTGGATGGTACCCAAGGACCACCTTTATGGATCTGAAGAGCTGTGCTGAAATCTCGACTATCTGCACAGGGCATACCACATTATTAACATTTTCTTTTTTTCTAGAAGTTGCCATGCTTGATTGGTAATAGAATAATACAATCACTATACAATCAGGTATTTTCTAATAATACTTAAGCAATGCAGGAAAAAACATAGAAATATGCTGGCATTCTTGCATGGAATCTTTCTTACAGAGAATAATTTAAAAAAGCTTTTTATTACAATTTAGTGTGCTTTATCTTTTTTTTACTTATGTCAGATTATTTTCGTGTCTAGAATAGAACATGAAGTCAGCTGCACATACATATGTACTTTGTTGTACCCTTGTCTCCACAATCCTTTATAAAACAGAAAGTGAGTATGTCAAAATGTTAAGGAGGAAGATACTTTCCTACCTCTGTGCACATAAAATGATTAAGTATTAGGATGATGAGAAATTCCTGTTTTGAGTAAGGTGAAAATGAAGGGAATTATAAAACCCTAAAAGAACAGGTCACAGTTTTTCACAATTAGTAAATTAGGGAACTGAGAGCTTTATATATAGAAATGTGGTTCCTTATCAGAAAGAGTCGTTTAGCTACGGCTCAAACTGCTACGTCATTTTAGGTCAATCTAAGACATTTTAATCATCACTCAACAAATTGTTTAGCAGTCAGCAGTGACTGGGAAACTCAGTAATCTTTTTGCCTGAAACACTGTTTAGTAATTAGACTCCCTGTCATGTTAAAATTTTCATCAGTTATGAAAATCATGATGATATCTCATTTTCATTTGTTCTCACATAAGAAGGAATATGCTAAACCTGACCATGTCACCAAACATACACACCAGCAGAAAAAGTGAGCAATAAGCACTACTTCTATGGCCAGAGCCTGGTACCCAGCAATCCACACTTACTTCAAGCAATACCCTTTTTACCCCTGCTTATACTATTGAAAAGTACAGCCAAATTCAAGAAAAAATTTGCACTGTTGTTACTTTTCAAACATATCAAGCACAAAGCATGGCACTTTTAAGGTTAATGATTGCTGCTGCAGTCTGCAGTTTTGTCAGCATCTCATACTTGACTGTTTCCATGGTAACCAAGGAAATGGCGGTGATGAAACAGCAGAGCAGGACAGAACCATTTGTCTTCTTGCAGGACGACCATCTTAACTAGTCAGCAGTAGCCCTGCCACTACTAAACAATAACCGAAAAGCTTGTTTCTGACCGAAGTGACTGAGCCATGTGTTAGCATGGCAGTATTCTTCAGGCTCTTGCAACTCTAACAATGTAATCTTTCACTTTTCTAATCTGTTCAAGTTTGTTGTACAACTACTCTGGATGGCACCTGAAAATATCTGAGGAATCGCTGAATTGTGTGGTTAGATACTATGGGAAGACGATATCACTATCTTTTTTGCAATTTTTTTTTTATTATTGTTTTATATTGTTTAATGAGTTGATATTCTCTTCCTGTTTTTTGATTTTAGTAGCTGTACTTAGGTGTAGAATATTTTTCAATATGAACAACATATCCTTAATTTTCACAGGAGTTTATAGTCATTTCCAGCTTTGATGTTTTAAAGCTGTATGAAAAAAAAAAGTTTTAGAATGTGGATAAATTTGGAGAGTTCATTTACCAATGGTAATCCAAAGGCTTGCTTAATTTTCCAGCTTCTTTTCCTCTTGTTTAAACTGCAATTTTTACCACTTTATCAAAGTTACTGTAATCTCAGCATGATCAATATGCAGAATCCCAGCGATTTCAGTATATGGCTTATAAGTTAAAACCCACAGATATGCAGCTTTATCAATAAATCAATTATTTTTATAACTCACTATGTATTTAAAGGTTATTTTAAAAACAAAATAATGAAAATAAGGAGATACGTTTACCAATAAAATTCAGTTAAGAATCACAATTAGAACAAAAATTCCTCTGCTTAGAAGAACTATCAGTGGAGACTATCTAAGCAAAACTTAGGTGAAAACCAAAATACTGTAATTTCAGAACCTATGCTATTTGGTCAGTGGTGGACTCCCTACTAATCCTATTATAAGATTTTTCAAGGACACTTTGATTACTTAAGCCTAAATATATCACTGAATATATAGAAACTTTAAGAGTCCTCTACTGAAATACAGCATGATGAAATTTAACTAAACATAGAAGTTTTATTGATGATTACCCAGTATGATTGATGTTCTTAGAAAGAAAATTTTTCTTTTCCTGACTTCTTCCTTATTTACTTTGGTAAAACATAAAGATATGAATACATACAGCAGTTATGCATACCAAAAGATCCTCTGCTGTTTTACCCAATTTGTGTTTGATTTCTTACAGCAGGACTCGGAAAGAACCACAGAGGTTAAAAAAATTCCCTATCATAAAAGGGTCTATAGCAGAGGCTAAAATTATCTACACAACCAGAAGTTTAATGTTTAAAAAATCACTACCTTGCAGAGACCTGCTGAGTTTACTGCAGATATTTACAGCATAGTTTATCAACACTAAAGCAAGCGAAGAATCTTCTTTTCACTTTTATTCCTATTGCATTCATAGTTATCTTTTCTTTGCAATTTTTTACCTTTAAATAATTTCACAGCTACAGTTGCCAGATTGTGTAAATGTAAATCAAAATTAGTGTCCCTAAAGCACAGAGGACTAAATAAAATATCAAAGCTAAGCTTTTTTGTGTGGATATTGTTTTAAATGCTTATTCTGATATATCATGGAGCTATTGTAAATACAGGAAAAAATATAGTAATGTTGGCTAGTAATTATTACTGATTAAGCTAAAATTCTGAACATCAATTAACTATACATTTTATCTTCTAAATGTATCTATCTCTTAGTCCCTCTGCATTCATATACAAATTTAGGAAGAGTTAAATTTGACTCCGCAGACAATTTTATGAGATACAGACATTCAATCACCAGTATCTGAAGTAACACGGAAGGTGAATCTGCTGAATGAATGATGTGCTTGAGATAGAGCAGTGTCTGCTGATCCTTTAGGCCTTTCATTAACTTTTACAGAAAGATGTGTAAACATGAGTTATACATTGTTAAGGCTTAATCCAGCGCTTCTTTTCTAAATGACTACCTCATTAATGATTGACAAAGAATGGTATTCAACCTGCAGTGGCTTTAAGAGTAAAATCCCTCAATAAGAGCATTGTGTGAGGGAGTCAGAGGAGAGCTCATCTTGGAGTTCTCCTCTTAAACTTCACATAACTTCAGAAGTTTGGAGAAACTTCTGAAGTATGGTTCTGTCTTTCAAAATCATATGTATAACTCAAAGTTGTGTCACATTGATAACACGAAGATATTTATGGTAAATACTTCTGTGACCTCTCACTAATGGTTCCTGTTGCGGACTACCACTGCTTTCATACTTGGTCAGGAGCAAACAAAAAATAGTGAATTTTTAGAGTACTGTAAAACCCACCTCCCCCCCAAAAAAATCCCACTGCAAGTAGTCCATTTATTGGTGTAACTTATGTGTATTTTTTTCACAATGCTTGAAAATTCTCCAGGGCAGGCATAAAATACAACATACATCAAAACCTTCCATACTTATCGATTGTCAGTTTCGTAGATGTAGCAAATAAAACCCTTATATTATCATATAGTTTACTGCTCTTAAGGCACTGAAAGTTTTCTTTAAACTATTATAAATGACTTTCAACAATTATTTCTTTTAACTCCCAGAGGTATTATCAACATGATTAACATATATGTCAAAAAGACCAATAAAAATCAGGGACTGGTTATGGCTACCTACTAGCGGATCAAGAACTATGTTTCCAACAAACTTCTCTTTCAGCAAGTAGTATCACTCATTTAAATTAAAATGTACAAGCAAACAAAAAAGCAGAAACAAAGAAACAAACAAAAACAACCCCCAAACCAAACAACAGAACATAACCCAAATGAAAAAAATCCACACAGTAGAATGTGTCTACATTGACTATATTGCACAGTTTATACTGAGAGCATAGTGGTGATCTCACTTCATGTGGTGATTTGCCATGAACTATTAGAAGGCTGCAGGATTTCTATTAACTTGGAAGTGCAGCATGTCAGGTCTTGTCTTGACCAGAACTGAGTTTAGCTTTGATATAAAGTCTAGCAGTCAAATGACTATTGCCTGTGAATATTATTTACGGCAAAGGTCTAACAAATCTATAAAGCTGATGAGTAACAAACACTACCTTTTTATGTTAACTGGGGTTGGAGGATGCTGTCACAGAACTTAAACTAATAGCAAAGGGGTGAAGATAGTCACATTCTTAGATAGCAACCAATGAAGAAAAATCAAATAAAGACATGGTGTTTGAAAACAAAAAAAACCCCTAAAACCCTAAATAAATAAATCACAAGACAGACACAAGTCTGAGAAGAAAGAAATGCCCACCACGCATCATATACTCCTCTGTGCAAATAACTTAGGACACAGATAACTGCCTGTAATGCTTCCCCTGACTCTATCCCTCTTGAGGATGACAACCAAACTTAGATACTAGACTGACACAAGAAAGAGGAACAAAACATCAGAGAAAAGGAGTAGGAAACTCAGGTAATTTTGGTACAAGTGTAACTGTATTACCACTGAAAATTTTCTTTATTACCTAGATATTTTGGCCTGTAAATGTTAGTGTCATTGTAACTGAAATTGTAATTGCATATTTGGATTACACAGTTCAGACTTAAATTAGACTAACAATAAGTTAGAGGCTCTGCATGTACAGTGTGTTCCTTTTTGCCCTTAGACCTTCAAGCTTGAAGCAGTTCCTCTTTAAATACCACACGGTACAGAGTATATAGGTGATTAAATAGAAACCAGGAGTTCTGAGTAAATGAAGCCCTTCAGCCACTGTATCCCTGCCTACTACTCCTACATCACAGACAACTAGACTTACTCCTTCAAGATAAAATGTCCCATTGTGTTCTGTGATATACAGAAGATATAAAGCATGATTAGACATTTTAAAGTGGTTATTTTTGACTTCAAAAGGCAACTTGGCATGTCATTCAGTTTTTGTTTAAGGTTAAACAACTATAAAAATACCACACAGAGATCTTCCCCAAGGCTGGATAGTTATGAGTGGCAGGGTGTGTGGGATAGTATGGGCAAATACCTAGGCCAGTGGGCACCTCCAGTGTTTTGGAACTTTATCCCTGAACAAGTGCAAAATCTGGAAAAACTAGTAAAACATTTGGAAAAAAGTATGCTGTTGCACTGGCAATTCCAAACAGGCACAAACCACTGCAACGTGCTGGGGCCTGGCCCATGCTTACTGGGCTTTGCTTAAGACTATCGAGTACCCTCAAGAGGAAAAGAAACTGCATGGATCTGATGGCAACACAACAGACAGCTTGGCTACCCCCTCCCTAACGACAATCATGGCAACTACTCCAACCCTGGTGACAAGCACTGTGGCTGCTCCAACCCTGGTGACATACAATGACGAGATTTTAAAGAACAATCTAAAATACCACAAGGGGACAATAATTGGTAGTGGTTTTCTTTTTTCTGTCCTTAATACTGACAACAGAAGACACAGTCTTAAGAAGTAAGTGTGCATAATGAAATGCTGACATTGCATCCAAGATTGAATTATAGCAAACAAAGAAGGAATAATATTGAAAAAATTAATCTTCAAAAATGGTCAATTATTTAAAAAAGACAATTTTTATCACAGAAATATTGCTAAATACGTAAAGAAACCAATAAAGAACTAACCAAGCAGCTCATTTTATCTTGCATTATAAATTCTGTCTTTATCACTATTTGGTTGATATGTTAGGTTTTCAAAATACATTAGAGAGAAAAAAAAAATCTGTAATTTTTGGTGCTATTCAAGTAGAATTTCAGTTATGCTCCTTTGCCCCCTGCCCCCCCCCCAAGTATCAAGCTCATTTCATCAATATTTTAAACTTTAATTATACCAGATTCTAAACATAAAATTTATTTAAGCAGAAGTAACAACTGAGATGCTCCATATATTTATTAGTAGCATGGAATTTCTGGCATGGTGGAAAAGGGCTTTTGGATGACTCAGGAACAATGTGACAGAACTATTCTGTAAATAGATATAAGAGAAAATATATCAAATAAAGTTTCATGTGCATTTTACCATTTCAATTGTAACATATGAATTTAATATTTTGCTTCTTTTAGTTTGGTTTTGTTAACATTGAATTAACTAGAATTATTATAACAGCTATTTTCTAATGCAGTCCTATCCAAACCACAAAAGTTCTCATGTTACAATAACATTACCATGTTACCACCAACATCATAGATTTGGACCAATAAAATACATTTTTTGCTTTTGTAATATATTGTAATGGAAAAACAGTAACAGAAACCCACAATACTGTGTAGTCATCCTTAACTACACAGAGAGATGGTACTTTTTTTCTGGGGTATTATTACTTTGCTATTGTTGCCATATGTTATTTAAAAGTAAAAAAAGGCAGATGGAATGTTTATTTTCGAATAAAGATGAATACAAGAATCCTGGTCCACCTCCAGATCATAACTAAAAGCTGTTTTTCTAAAGCCAGTGAATCTGTAGTTGACAAAAATGTATCATTAGAAGCAAATGTCTAATTAGAAATGCATAATGATAGTTTTTACATAAACATAATTACATAAGTATATGCTGTTCATATAGTTTAGCTTCACCCACTCTCTTTGTTCATTGCCCAGATTCTATCAACATAAAGAAGTAAAATACATTAGTTAAGTAGATGCTTTAAGAAGATGAGTAATGTCTCATTTTAAGCAAAGTAGTACTGTTTTAACTTGTCTTTTAAAAGAGAAAAATGTAATCTGAAGGAATCTTTCATAGCTCTACTTGTTTTGGTTGGGATAGATTGAATTTTCTTCATAATAGCTCATCTGGTGCTACGTTTCGGATCTGTAACCAAAACAGTGTTCATAACACACCAGTAGTTTAGCTTTTGCAGAGCAGTGGCTGCACAGCATCATAGTCTTTTCTTTCTCAGGTTGCACCACCAGTGGGTGGACTGAGGTGGTCAAGAGGCTGTGAGGGAACACAGCTGGGACAGCTGACTCCAGCTGGCCAAAGGGATATCCCATACCAAATGATGGCATGCTCAGCAGAAAAAGCTGGGAGAAGAAGAAGGGGGGATACTCAGAGTAATGGTGCTTGTCTTACCAAGCTTGTCTTCTTCATATCACATTATGTGTGATAGAGCCCTGCTTTCCTGGGGATAGCTCTAAACACCTGGCTGACGACAAGAAGTGGTTATTTGTTTTGGTTTGTTCAATTGGGTGTGAGGCCTCCTTTTTCTATTAGACTGTCTTTATCTCAACCCATGATTTTTCTCACTTTTACCCTTCTGATTCTCTCCCCCATGCCACTGGGCAGGGGAGTGAGCAAGTAGCTGTGTGGGACTGAGATGGCTTAACAGGTGAAACCACAGTAGATTACATGAACTGTAATTGGATTACTGAGGTAATTTTTAGGTTCTACCTATAGTATCAAGAAGCAAAACTGCACAGAAAATGAAGGAATATTGCAGTCATAAGATCAATGAACAGCATGAAAAGAAAGGGAGAAAAAAATATACAAAGCTGCTTTAAGAAATATCTATGCTCCACATCATTGCAGAATGTATTTTGTTGCTCAAGCTCTGTTCCTTGAAGCATGATTTGGTGCCATTAACAAAAAAGCTATTTAAAGTAACAGAATCACATTAGGGAAATTATTAATATCATCCATTGTATTACACTTAATATACAGGAAAGCTACATAAGAAACATATATTTTTATTAGCATTTACCTTTCTCAGGTAAGTCATACTGCTCTAGCATTCAGCAACATGTACATGTGTCCTATTTAGCACATATGCATAGTGAATCAACATTTCCAAGAAGTCAGATCTATTGGGTAAAATGTGCCCAGATAACATGAGCACATTTAGGAAAGCTAACATATTTTTCTCATGTCAAATTTACTGTGTGTGGTCAGACCAATGATGCAGAGCATCTGCAATACAACTTCTGAATTTCCCAAAATCAGAGTATCACTGCACGGGGTTTATGAAGCTTATGAATACAAAGGACATGTCCTTGATTTTCAGTTATGAAATTTGTAATCCATTCCAGACTTGTATTTTGAACAAGACCACTCCCAAGCATCTATAAGCAAGACCCTTGAAAGCCATTTGAATATAATTTCTGGAGGTCAAGGAGCGGGGAGAAGAGACATGAACACCTTAGCCTAAAACCAACAAAAACGGATTTTGTTTACTTTTTTTAATGCAACCTTAAGGTATATCTTGAGCTGGATGCTATCAAATTGACAAAAATGTTAGTTTTGCCAGTTTTTTTATATAATTGCAGTTCTTCTGTAAGTAAACCCCTTCTGTAGTATACATTATTATATATGCATATCTTGGTCTAGTTCAGTTAACTAATTCCATGCAGCTGCTGTTTATTTAACACATATGGAAAAGTCAAAAGCAACCTTCCCACCTAGATTAACTTAATGACTCGTGTAGGCAGTCATACACATTAGTATATTACACTAGCACAATATATTATTTTATTCATACTTTCTAGCATTTTTAGTCTTTATTTTTAGTTCAGAATTTATAGTTTTTTACTATATTTTTAAATCAAGACCTGCCTACCTCATAGCAATATAATAACCTTGGTGAGGTAGTTTTGGTTTTATCATAGAATCATAGAATAGTTAGGGT
>NW_009929615.1:28027-46369 GCF_000696875.1 Nestor notabilis | reverse complement strand
GGAGAGGAGAGGAGAGGGGAGATGTATTCTTGAGGATCTTCTACATTATTTTGATAATCTGTACTATCAAACTTTAAAAATTTATATTAACAATACAGTTCTTAGTTGAATATAGATAATTCTCTTTTGTCCAGAAGCAGATTGTAAGTGTAATTCAGCTATTACGAAAAATAATTTTCCAGTAGTCCTTTAGCTTTATTTTGCTATCACTTTTTAGATCAAAATAAAGGTCTTAATATCCTACAAAAGACGGTGGAAAATAGAAGAAAAAAGAAAAAAGTGATCAATAGTATGTACAAAGTTTGAATTCACTTACAAACTACTAATGAAGAAAAAATCGGATAGAAATTTGATGAAAAAGAGTTAACTTAATTTTGATTCATATTGTTACCAAGACAGCCTAACAAATTCTTGGATTGCCTGATTAAAGGTATCTTCTCCCTCCCAGCAGTTTTACGAATAGCCAAAGACCCCTATGAGGAAAAGCACCTGTATATGGGAGGCTTTGCTGATTGTTGGTAAAATTTTTTATTGACCACTCTCAGTCAGGGGTCTGCAGCAGATCCCTACCCAACATCCGTCAGGTTATTTTGACCTTGAGAATCACAACTTGCATATTCCTATTTGTAGCACACACGAGACAAAAAAAGTCACTGAGTAAAACATTTGTCTGGTATTTGCTGTACTCAGAAATAAAATTCAGTTTTCAACTAATTGAGTAATCTTATGAAGGAAGAGAGGCTGACACAGTAATATTCATATACAACAGAAGCATAATATCCTTAGAAATGCAAGAAGAAAACTACAGAATTTTCTGTAGCTTGTTGTAAAGCTTCAATATACTGAATATTTCCAGGGAATTGGGAAAAACAAAAAAACAAACAAACAAAAACCCCTGGGAAGATTCTTAAAGCCTCGTAAAAAACAACAACAAAAAAGCCCCACAGGTCTCTTAAGGACATCAGGAAGGATACCTATCCTGTCTTGAATGGCTGAACTTTTACTTCAAGACATACCTCCCATAGCACCTAGAAAAAATGTAGAAGCACCAGCATTGCTTTTTGAAAGAAATTACAGAATGTGTCTCTCTCCAGTAACTAACAAATATATAAATTGCCAAGCATACAAGTAAATATTTCAGGGAAAGCTCTTCTCTCCACATTGAATATTGTCTTAAACTGGAAGAGTGTTGGTGTCGGATTTTTTATTTTGACAGATTAATGTATTTTGCTATTTAAAACACCACTTGCATGAAATTTATTTCAATAGTAATAAAACTTTAGAAATTTTTTGCAAAGCACTTTAAAATCTCCTAATGAAAAAATAGGAAAGCCAGATGTTATCATTAGTATTGTACATGTAATTTAAATGATAGGAGTTCACAATGAATTATACATTGTAACACAATAACGCTAAGAAGTGGAAAAATAAGGATTGTTTTGCAGACTTCTAAGCCATCTCTACAGAGATTTATTAGAGGAGAGGAGAAAGGGAAGGGAAACAAATAAACAACTCCTAGTGGTTCTTTCCTCACTAGTTAAGAAACTAAGGGTTCTCTTAGGGAACTAGCTGCATGTATGATTAATCAATAAGATAAAGAATGTAAATTAAGTAAGCATTATGGTTTATAAGTCACTTGTAATTAGTTCATCTGAACATACTTCTGTTGTAGCCATTCTGAAAACTATCTAAAGAAAAAGCGTTACAAATACCGACTGATCAAGCAAGACTTAAGTAAGATGGAATCAGCACAAGAGTGCAATTTATAACCATCAGACTTACAAAAAAAAAAAAAAATTGATGTAAGCAATACTTTTTGTTCTTTACTTCACTAACACAATCTTTTGTGTGAGAGAATAGATGTATTTTCTAACGCTTGAGATGAGATTCTTGCATTTGTCTGACAAGTCTTAAAAAAGTGCTTGATTCAATTAATCACAATAAGCCCCTACTTATGTTGTAAAACTAGTATAAATGATGAATGATCTACAATCAACCAAAGTGAAAGGCAATGGGCAGTATAGTAATTTTCTCTGTTCAGAAATCTAATAGTAGGGCAAAGAATATGACAAGGTATTAGACAGGTCCCTAAAACAGGAAATAGATGGATAAGTAATTAGTATTTAGGAAATCGCCTCAGGATTAAATGTAGTAAATAACCCTCAGGACTGAGGAGGAAGAAACTCTCACTGCCAAAGTAGTACTTGTCCCAGAAAAGAACTAGGGATGCTGACAACTTGCCGTAACAACATGTACGTAAGGTGGACATTACACCAGATAAAGAAATATGGGCTAGAAACTCAGTGTATAATATTGTTAATTATATTATTTAGAGGAATTAGCAATAACTAGGTGAACTGGACTATACGTGTTAAATTACCAATTTAAACTGGACTTAAAAAATAACTCTCTATTTTGATTAATCTGCTAGAACACTCACTACAGTAATAGTAAATTCTCTTCCATCATTTGTTGTCCGTAAGAAAAACATGCAAGTAAAAAACCTTTGAAATTGCTTCATGGCCTGAGTAAGTAAGGTTCTCAGTCTTGCTGCATTCCATAAGAGAACCTAATGACCCCAGAAGAAATGCAGTGGGGTAGATAATGGTCTATCTACATCACTTTTCTGTCTCTGATAATGGCAGTAGGAGGTGATGTTTAGGGACAGTACATGAGTCTGGCCAGAACATGAGTCTGGTTGTAACATGATGAATGACTTGTCAGAGGAGTATGTGGAACTGAAATTCACTGAAGGCACAATAAATAAACAAAATTGAAATGAAGTAAAAAGGGGGCACAAAATGAGACCTTATCAGAAGATTTTAAGAACGTAGCTGTCATAGTTTGGACGTGTATCAAATACAATGCTAGCGCATTATATGATACCTGAAGATAGGTATTCAAGAGAATAGATAAGTGCTACTTAGGCATGATGAACTAAAAAATAGAGCAAAAAGAATTATGTAAGAAAGAAATAATGGAAATCACAAACAATTAAATACAGGGGATCTGAACCCTTCGGTGCAATTAAGTTATTTTGTCATACTCTGATACTGACTTCATTTCTTTAACTAAAATATATACATGTATATGCATATATGTAGTAATAGATTTTGGTTTCGAGTATTTTGGGGTATTTTTTTCTTTTCTTTTCTATCTCCCCCCTTTCCCTGCCTCCTCTGCTTGATTTCAAATTTTCTCAGTTGAAAATTTCTGTCTTCTGTATGTATGGCTTATTTACTATGTCTTTCAAGACAAGAGCATGAATCATGCACCAAGGTCCCATTATTCTAGGCATTGTACATATACATAGTTAAAAGGTCAAAGGTCAAACTTAGAAAGACCATAAGATCTCTTTTGCTTGTTTATCTCACTTTGGCCCCTTTTATCTTGCTCATCCTTTTGCTGGTGTGAATTGTCGTGTTATTTGTCTAGTGTGACTTTGGAGACCTAGTAGTGTTTGTGTATTATTATCCTGATAGCCAGCAGTTACATATGTAAACAAACACATTCATAGTTCACAGCTGCAGTTTCCCACTCCAGACATTACACTTTTGTGTAAGATTTTTTACACTATGGGATTCACTGAGTTGCCAAGGGGAGCAACTCTGGTGCTGGCAGAATCCGCAGTGGAGTGTTGCATGATGCTTGGGATGGCTTCCATGAAAGCCATGTGGCAGCCAAGACACAAGCTATTGATGTGTTAGAAACCATGGAAACACCTGAGAATAGTCACATAGGAATTAGAGCTTCTCCCCAGAAAAAGGCACTGGGATCACTGGCCCAACTGAAATGCACCTACAAAGACAAGTAAAGAAAAATTAATCAGAAAATTACAATTGCCCTTATAACCTTATTTTAAAGCCCTTCTATATATGTTTTCTGATGTTGCCATATTTTTCTCTACTCCCTTGCTTCATTTGGTTGAAAAATAAAATGCTTTACTTCTACCATAGTTAATTTTTTATAGTTTACATTGTTTTTGCTTTAACCTTACTGGTCAAAGTACAGCTTTAGGGTCTATTCACTGGGCACTATTTAAATACCGTTCTGATTACTTATCATTAGTTCTCTCCCAGGATGGTCTGGGTTATTCTAAAGTATTTGAATTTTTAAAAATATATTTGGAAGGTGAGGGATCAGTGTAATTTCGTTTCATAGCTGGAGAGCCAAAATAGAGGAGGATAAAGATTGAAAAACTGCTACATTTTGGGCATCTTATGCCTACGTAATTTTAATTACGTAGCACTTGACATGTTCAAGGCACATGTCCCTTTGGTTCTAATTGGTATTGTGAATATACAGCATATTCAGTAAATTGTTTTGAAAGATCTCATATTTGACAACTGCTAAAAATGAATGACCATTTTCAAAGAAGAGCTTTATTAGGTTAATTCCTTCATATCACCTGAATTCTCAAGCAAATCAAATTACAGTTTGTTCCAAATAGCTTTTAAACTATTAAATCAGTAGCGTATCCTTCTACCTGATGAGGATTCTACTTTAGTCATTGCATACTTCCCACATTCTGAAGCAAGTAATGTAGCAATGACAACCTTCATCACTACACAAT
The DNA here is from genome assembly GCF_000696875.1 of Nestor notabilis. NCBI lineage: Eukaryota > Metazoa > Chordata > Aves > Psittaciformes > Psittacidae > Nestor > Nestor notabilis. The sequence continues at coordinate 41,796 of NW_009929615.1, read as the reverse complement.
CTTTCTTGCTGTATCTACATCTGTCCTATGCAATGAAGTAAATGCAAAAAAATTATTCCATTTGTAAATAACAATTTCAGCATTGTATTAACATTCAAGGTAGCATTTAATCTGATGTTTCTCAAAGTCTGACTTTGCAGTATGTTCTTTCAATGTGGTTTCTAACTTTAGATTTTATTATATTTTTTTTTAACAAAAAGAGTTTTACAAAGACACCTCTCTGTTATGACAACTGTTGCTATATGAACAGGTAAACAACAGCAATACATTTTTATCTACTACATGAATAGCATTCAAGCATTTTGTCATTCTGTTTCTCACTTATTGCTGGTAGAACTCATGAAACTCAAAAATCTTCTAAAGACATGAACGAATCTTCTGCATATTCCCCTACAAATCAGGATCAGTTCTCAGATCTCCCTAATCCAATTCCAAGTCTTGTTTTATTTTGCTCATTCTTTCGCTTTCAAATCTTATTCCAAATTCCTTGAGCAGTGAGTAAAAATATTCACCTTTTTTTGCTATCTTCAAATTAAAAATCTTTCTCAGGTTCCAACCTGCCTCACCCTTTAATCTCAATAACATTATTGCTACTAATAATTAAATATATTTTCCCCTTTTAGATCCTTTTCTAGACTGCTTTACCACTGTCTTGATTTATTGTTTTTCTGGAGATTAACTTTCCATTTTACCTGGTTCCGTGTCATCTTCTAGTTAGTCATTGTTCTTCACCACAGTTCTCCCATATTGTTAAAAATACCCTTTCATAGTGTTTGATTTTTACCTCTACCCGAATATGTAAATCCATCCTCTACCCAAACAAATCCAACTCATGATCTTTACTCCAAGTCCATTCAGACATACTTCAGTTTGCATATTTTCCTACCAAGCTTTCTCCACACTGACAAAGGGCACCCAGTCCCAAATTCTGCAATCTCCCCAGATACTACTTGACATTCACAATACCACAATGCCCCTTATCCTTCTTCTAGGCTGCATTCCCTGTCTTAATCCCTCTAAGAAATCCTAGAAAATTGTATAGAGTTCTGTAATACTATCATACGGAATAAGACAGATGCAATGAATGAGAATCTGAATTAGTTTTAAAAAAGATAAAACTTATGTGATTATTGTCTCTTTCTAAAAAATAATAAAGAAAAAATGTTACAGACAGATAGAAAATAACTTTAAAAAAAAATGCTGAATGTAGGTAAAATAATTTAAAATCTATGGCAGATTTCAAGGCACCTAGTTAAACTTCAATAATTTTTCTTTGTGTGTTTATAAAAAAGGTGTAAAACTTCTAGTGTTCAAATTAAATCGAATTTTTATATCATTATTGCTCTGGTGCCCAGAAAGATAAAAGTATTACTTTTTTTCTGTCCCTGTAAAAGTTTTTGGAATATGCAAGACAAAATTGACAAGTTCAAAGAGGAAAAGCAATAAAATGGTATGTTAAATAATTCAACTGAAAGACTCATTTCAGGACAAAGAACAGCCTTGAAAGATAAAAAAAAAATCAAGTTGAACTGAATGGTCATCCTATACACATGTAAGAGACAGAGGCTCAGATAAATTTATATAAACCTGCACAAATATTTGAAATGCAGTGACTTAATGGAGTGAATGAAAAAATCAAATTATATAAACAGTCTGTAAGAATTGAGCTGCATGTGGTATCAGTAATGTAGAGTGTTCCATTTACTGAACTGATATTCATGAAAGCAGCCAAATATCAATTGAAACACTTCTATCTTATCCAGTAAAACATACATTGTAAATTCTATGTATCTTCATTAAATATTTGCGTTGCTCACTAAGCCACAGTTGAATATGTTATTTTTTGACTCTATCTGCATTGTGTTCAAAAGAAATACAATATTTTAAATCAAGAAAAATTTCACAGCTCCCTAAATTGGCAAATGATCATGTTAAAAAGAACGTGACTCTTTTGCTACACTCAAAAAAGACTATACATAGGTCATACCAGCATACTGAAGGTCTAGCTGCCCAGTGTTTTGCAGAAGCAGAGAATGAATTCAACAATTTTGTTACAATAAAGCAAAAAATGCTAAATACTGAAAATATTTTTTAAATTAATTATAGGAACATATTTTGTGACAATGACAAATTCTACACTTAGTCACTACTCCAGAAAGAAACTATGTAAGAAGTAGTTCATGACAGGAAGCACTGAAGCAACAGGGACAGATGAATCATTTTAGAAAATATACTTCTTTCTACCAACATGAGTATTTTCATTGCTGCTTCTTTATTTCTCTCAAACATAGTTTATGCTATCAGAGCTTGCAAGCATTTTAAAATGTTCTCTCAGCGTACCATGAGCTAGAATTTCCCTTAAGTTTCATTCGTAACAAAGCAGAAAAAAGATGCAGAAAGAAAGGAAGATCTGTTACTTAACAGTTTATGTACAATTTATGTAGTAAAATGACAAGATGGAAAATAACACACAATATGGAAATTATATAGCATCTTTAATATAGCTTTCTTCAATAACTGGCTATTTGTTCTACTTTATTCTATTCATCCAGAGTAGAATATGTTAGATTGGTAATATAAATACAAAGCGTGTACTGCTGGATATACTGCAACTGACAGATTTGCTATAAATTCTAACTTGGTTATGTTAACAAACACAACTGTATGCAAACATGTATCAATATTTTAATGTGAAAATGAAAAAGAAACTTACAAATATGACCAGACTTTTATAGCTGATATTTTACTTTTCCCTGTTGACAATTCTTCTGCTGTTATTATAGACATCTTTCAACTGCAGCCTGCTAAACTTTGAAATCTTAGTTAATTGGTATATAAGAATGGTTGCACGTATATAATCCTTTAGATATAAACTGCTGATGAAGCCACCTGAGACTAAGTCTGCATCTAGCTGCACCTAGACTCTGCGAAGGAGTTCAGAAAGCAGGGGGTAACTTCTGAACCTCATGACTCAACAGGAGATCCTGACAGTTTTGACTCACCCTGTCCTCTATACAGTCAAGAATCAAGTGCACGTCACCATCAAATTTATTAAATCACTGTAGCATTTACTATCAAACTTTGTTAAATTGCTGGTTTATATCAATAAACATATTGCTACTTCTCTCTTACAAGTTAACCATGTCACTCCAGCAGTGGTAATCCCACAGCCGATATTAACTTCTTCCATGTAGCTCAAACTGTGATTCTGGAACCAGAAATCCTAGGACTCTTTTTAATGTCACACCTCATCGCTAAAGGCATTGATTTTTTTTTTCAAAGGTTGAGCTTAAAGATATAACAGCACTACTGTACGTAACATGTCATGTGAGTCTTTATGGTATGTTTGTGGTGATTTTTGTGTTCAAGGCAAAAAAGATATTTACTAGAACCCACAAGAGGGACCTATAGAAACAATCAAGGAAGGATTTTAATGAGCTCTAAAGCCAGTGTTCATTGCAAGATACAGCAAAAGATCACTGCCAGTGTAGTAAGCAAGAAAAGTATATATATAAAGAAAAGTGAAAGTCTTTTGGCCTTCAAGCTGAAATTACCTTAAGACAGTGATAAAAGTATATTTTCTGGGCATTTTTTTTGCCTAGTCTGAGTAATTATAAATGGGTGAATTGCAATAAATAGCCATTGCAACTATTTTTGAAATTTGATTAATGAAGATAATTTTAAGTTACCATAGCTCTTTTTGAATACTTTTTTTCCTAAAGAACAGTTTGCCATTGACTGAAAGATATGAGTTTTGCAGTATTTGCTGAGTGTTGGTATATTTTTTCCTGTTTAGTAACAAATATGGGAAAGACAAAGGTATATATGAATCCTCATTTACAGAGAATATAATTTCTAGCTATCAGCATTTTTTAACAATATACTCAATAGTGCTTTCAGAAAAAAACAGAAATAAAGCCTTAGAGAAGAAAGCAAGCCATAGTCACCACCCATGTTTTGCTTCATCGGATCTCTCAGCAGTTGAGTCTCCTTAGACAGGGGGATCATTTATTAATGTAGCATTTCAGAGTGGGTCTAAGTGAAAGAAAATGAAGACACATTAATTAATTCACATATTATAAGCAGTAAAGCTACCCTATCAGAGCACCTTTGTAGTTTACTATACATGTGAATGAGAATAGAATGGATGGTGCTGTGCTGATATATTCCTAATAATACTCATAACGCTTTCAAAAGTCTTGCAAATTTTTTAAAAAGACACCAAAAAAAACTCCACCAAAACCAAAAACCAACCACTAAACCAACAAAAACCAAACCACAAACCAAAAAACACCCTCAAAAACAAAACACAGTGAAGATCTGCTGTAAATACCACCACAGCATCTGTCTGGGAAAATAATTGTGAGAAAATACAGAAAATTACTCCTAGTATTCACAGAAAGGTTACATTGGAAGGATGAGTCAGAGCCAGCCAAGAAATGGCTACCACATATCCTTGTGCAAACAGATAGGCCAGCAGCAGAGGATTTTAACAAAATAAACTATTTCCATCTTATTTGAAGTCTCTTTATTGGCAGAGAGAAGCGAAACCAAAAAAGGAAGAGTACAACTTAGCTAAGAAGGCAGCATATTTAGAACAACCATGACAAGTAATGTAAAATAGTATTTTAAAGCTTCAGATGGGTTCAGGTTTTTAGAGTTTTCAAACCATCAATGAACAATGAACTAGCTCAAAACATATTTTTTAACTTTTTTTAATGACCATAGCTTTTTCAAATTGCCTTTAATAGACATCATGACTGTCTTGCTTTTTATATAGCTTAAATGTTCTTAGAGTAGTTTAATCAATTTTATGCCGAAACTTATCTAGGCTTTACTAATGTCTCCAGTGGGACCACTGAATGATATTTGTTCTCTCAGAGCCTGGGTTAGAATGACAGTGTACGATTTCATATTTAGAGCTCAGTCTTCTAATCAGCTGTATTTCAGAGCTGTATGAGTAAAATAAAATTTTCTGCTGTTCTAGAACATCACAAATGCATATGAAGATAATTACGTGAACAGCTAATAGACTGCTTTAGTATCTTCTCTGTGGAGTGCTTTCTTGTCAACTAACCCAGCATAGTCCTGTCAAAAGTTTAATGCTTCAGATGCAGCATATAATTTTAATCTAATGCACAACATTGCTAGTATTTCAAACATTATGATATGTGCACTGAGACAGAAATGTGTAGTTTGTTTAATAAGCCAACTAAAATGACTTGGACCTCTGAAATTATTTGGACATGTAAGGCAAAAGTGGTTTTTTTATCATTTGTGGGGTTTTGTTTTGTTTTGTTTGTTTTCTTGAATTTTTTTTTTCCTTCTTTTATTCTACTTAAACACGGGTGAGCTAATGCATAAATACCCATGTTGGCTGAGAAAGATGTATGGTTACCCAACAAGCAATCAGTGTAAAATGACAGGTTTTGAGATAGGGCTTTCTCTTCTCTATGTTTTGTTAAAAAGCCATTTTATTAGGTGTTAATCTTAACCTCCAACGTGACCTCTGATCATGATGCTGACTTGCCATAAAGCATAGATTCTAGCCACAGGAAGCAATCTGTTGCATGATTCTGATTGTAAATATCCAGCTCCAAATCTTACTCTTTTACAGGAATTCTCTGTCTTTACAGAGAAGCTATAATCTTCCTTGTCTACCTCTAATGGACTATAAAGAAAAAGGACCTACAGAAAAAAAATCTGAGATAACATACTGTGTATCAAGAAAGCATTCAACCACCTAAGTATTTATGTCACTACAGCATTAATTTCTTGTCCTAAACTCATATCTTATACATGGATAGACAAATTGTAATAGATATTTTTCTCATACCAGATAGATACAAATTAAGAATTTCAATAGAACTCAAAATTTGCTCCACATTAGCTGCTACCTTTGCCCTTTTTGCCTTACATTTGTGTCCTGGTTTCAGGACATATTATGCAGATGTAAATAAAGAACGCAGCATGATGTCTACAGTGTTCTACAACAGCATCCCTGACAGCTGTTATGTTCTTCTTCCTCTGACGTGCAGTCTCTTGTACTGATTGATGCACAGACAAGCACATCAAAATCTAACACGTACATGGGCTAGATTCATTATGTTTTCCACTTTTTGCTTCTTGTCAGTTTGATTTGTACTGAAGGAACCATAAAAGCCACTAATCATTCCTGTTGCCAAATGGCATCTGTGCTGTTCATTTGCTCAGCCTTGCAGAGGTAAATGCAGCTTGCTACAATTAAAAAAAAAAAAAAAAAAGTTGTTCTATGGACATAATTTGTAGAAATTAATTTAAGTTACACCACTGTGTGCTTATAGATATGTATGAGCTGTAATATAGATCTAATACACAAGATATTTCTTCTCAGACAACTGACATAATTGGTATGGTAAAGATTATCTTTTCAGCCAGAATCCTCTGAATACATTTTGAAATCACTTACAGTTAGACGTAAAAGCGTATTTCACACAGGTTTTCAACATTTGTGTTTGTTCTCTGATTAAGAATGAAACAAAATATGTCAAAATTTGCTACAGTAATGTTTCTCTGCCTGTGTTTCATGGGAGCAGCATATGAAATCATTGTATTCTTTTTTTAAAGCATGTATTTGACCATATGTTCCCAGTTACATGGAAGGAAACAAATGGAATGGAAAGGGGTGATAACAGCTTACTGCTGTGAACTCACAAAACTCAGAACACTTTTTTATGAAAAGTGAAAATGAACATTCAGCCTGGAGAAGGCTGCATGGTGACTTCATAGAAGCCTTCCAATATCTGAAGGGGGCCTACAAGGATGCTGGAGAGGGACTCTTCATATCAGGGACCTTAGCAATAGGACAAGGAGGAATAGGTTTAAACTTAAGCAGGGGAAGTTCACATTAGATATGAGGAAGAAGTTCTTTCCTGTGAGGGCGGTGAGGCACTGGAACAGGTTGCACAAAGAAGTGGTAAATTTTCCATCCCTGGCAGTTTTTAAGGCCAGGTTGGACAGAGCCTTGGGCAACATGGTCTAGGGTGAGACATCCTTGCCCTTGGCAGGTGGGGTTGGAACTAGATGATCATAAGGTCCTTTCCAACACTAACTATTCTATGATTCTATGATCATTGAGGCTCTACTGTGCATGATGGCACAAATCCAACACTAGATGGGAGGGGGGTAGTTTCTTTTCTCAAAAGAACTAGATGATTCTTGTGAATTTTGGTTTAAGTATTGCATGGCCTATAAAAAGACCGAGAAACACCACTCAAGTGTTTTAAGTATTGCCTCAATTTAAATATTTATCTTCAAATTTCATATTTTATATTTTGTATTGTATAGTGATAAATTTTTCTGAAGGGAAACCTGGCATAATAAATTCAGGAAACAGTGAAATAGAACATTACAGAAACGCCTAATCACTTAACTTTTCTTCTTTGAAACAAATTTTATATAAAATCTCCATTTTCTTTGCACTGATCTATAGTATCATCTGTATTAATAAGGGCTTTACACAGAGGAAGCTACTACAGATCTTGAAGGAATCACCTGTGACTCAAAAGAAGAATTTTTGCAAAATATAGTACTAATTTTAGTACATCCTCATTTTACTATCAACTGAAAAGCAAACACTTCAGAGAAGTTAATCCTGAAGTCTTAATGCAAATAACTCAGTAGAAAATTTACCATAAGAACTAGTATCTAGAACTGAAATTCTCCAGCAAAGCAACAACATGGACCAGAGAAGATCTGTTGAGAGTCATAAAATATATGATAGAAACATAGAATCGTATATGTTGGATAACACCTTTAAGATCATTGAGTCCAGCAGCTAACCTAACACTGTCATCCACCACTAAACCGCTTGTGACTGGCTGACAACTAGAGTTAACTCCATTCACTGCTGTCCTGGGTTCAGCTACAGCAGTCATTTTTTCTCCTTCTTAGTAGCTGGTGCAGTGCTGTGTTTTTGACTTTCAGTCTGGGAACAATGCTGATAACATCAATGTTTTTAGTTGTTGCTAAGTAATGTTTACTCTGACCAAGGACTTTCTCAGTCTCATGCTCTGCCAGGGAGGAGGGGAAGCTGTGAGGAAGCAGAGACAGGACACCTGACCCAAACTGGCCAAAGGGGTATTCCATACCACAGCACGTCATGCCCAGTATATAAACTGGGGAGAGTTACCTGGAAGGCCCAGATTGCTGCTCGGGTCAGGCTGGGTATTGGTTGGCGGGGGGTGAGTAATTGTATCCTCTCCCCTTGTTATTTCTCTTATCATTATTATTAGTAGTAGTAGCAGTAGTGGTTTTGTTACTGGACTGCTCTTATCTTAAACTGTGGGAGTTACATTCTTTTGATCCTCCTCCCCATCCCTCCGGGAGCAGGGGGAGGAAGTAGCGGGGGGAGTGAGGAAATGGGGAAGGGAGAGTGAGCGAGCAGCTGAGTGGTTCTGAGTTACCAGCTTAAACCACAACCAGAAAACTGCAAATCTTTGGGTCTGGCTATCCAGACAGATTTTTATCAAGAGAAGTGTGTGCCAATCCAACCCATGAGGAGCAAGTTTCTCCAGGAGCATGCTGTGGGAAATTGTATTTTTTCCCTTCCTTTTCTGTCCTGTTAAACTGTCTCTATCTCAGCCCATGATTTTTATGTTTTTTCCATTTCTCTCCCCCATCCCACTGGGCAAGAGTCCTCCAGAAGTTCAAGGTAGCAGTTCTTCTGACCCCCTCTCTCCTTCCTCAAGAATTAAAAACTCTTTTCATTTCATGGTTGCTATGCTCTAGGTAGCGTCCAACTACCACATCACCCATAAATCCTTCTCGGTTCACAAACAATAGGTCCAGTGGGTGCCTGCCCCTATTGGCTCACTCATCAGCCGTGTCAGCAAGTTACCTTCCACAGGTCCCAGGAACCCAGGAACCTGCTGGACTGGTCACTCTCCACTGTATTGTGTTGTATGTCTAGCAGATGTCTGGCAGTTCCCCAATTCAATTTAATTGAAGTATTACCCTGTGTAGTCTTAGTAACTGACAATCAAAACACATGTTCCAATAACAGCAGCAACTAGGTCTCCTTTATAAGAACAGATGACTTGCAGCTGCACAGAATTTCAGGATACCAATGTAACAAATTACACATAGCCACCCAAAACCAAAAAACAACCTAACTAGTTGACAGACTTTCAAAGAAGATTACAAAATAAAGGGAATGCCTGTTTATTCAACTTCTGAGCTAGAGACAGATGGTAAGAAGAAAGGAGAATCCTCAATAGCAAACAGAATACTTGAAGAGGAACTGGAGGATTCCTGGAAGGGTAAAGGAGTGTGCCTGGGATGAACAGCAGTTCTGGCTGGGGGCTAATGGAGTTCTGTTCCACAAAAATGGATGATCAGAGTAAATGCTTTTGTGCTTGACTAGTACAATCCTGAGAAGTAAAATAGTCTTCTTTCTCCAGAAGGGGCAGTCCCTTTCACAGAAGTTCAGATCTATTCAAGGAAATTCACTGACAAATGCTTAAGGATAACGTTTTCTGTGTTTAAATCACCAGTTTTGAAATCCTATTCTTTTGAAAGAACATGTTGTAATTGCAACATCCAGTTCACACCAGAAATGAAATTTGCAAATGCATGTAAGGGTCTAGTAAAGAGGTGAATTCAACATTTTTTCTTAGAGGAATTCTGTGTTTTCAATTTCAGGTCTTTTGACTCACGAAGCATTTATATACTCTGTTTTAAAAATGTAACTTACTTTTTTGACCAAGAAGGATTTTTTAAATTCTTTTAAATGACTTTGACACTTAACTCATTAACATTATTTAAATGTAAATTTTATAGGTGCAATATGATTATTGAAGCTTGGTTTTCTTCCAAGTTATCCTACTGGGCCATAATGTATGCTTTAAGACCAGTCTACATTTAGAGGGCTTTGGAATATGTATAATTACACTGAATAATCCCAATTCTATTTGTTTCCTTGGAGGTTTCTCATATACTTTGATGCATTTTACTTCTCTTTTTCTCATCAAAGTCACAATTAATTCCTGTTAGAGGCATTATAAGTATATATCCTCAGGGTTATGATTTAGTCTTGGGCAGATTGGCTAAAACTCAGCTTTCTCCTTCTCCTGTCTCACTATTATTCAGTGGAGATTTAGAAATGCTAAGTTTTATTGGCTTAGATTCAAAGGAAATTTGGGAGCTAAAGCATTTTAATGCTTAATTTTTAAGCACTGGTCCCAAGAATGGAATCATAACATAAAGCTCCCTATATGATTCATTAGAGAAGGTAGACATCTTAAAATAGGATCTGCAAAAATGTGCATGCTGAAAAGGGATCTGTGTACACTCCATTTAATTCCTTCTTCTTCATTTTAAGAAGATAAAGTCTATGACTCTCACTTGTCCTGTCCCAGCAGAACTGCTATATCTCCCTTGTTCTCGATATCAGGATGAACACATCAGATAGTATTGACAATGTTTCCACTTTAGAGTAACAAATATCAGTCAGCCAGAAGGAGCAGTCTGCTAGATTTTAATCTTGTGACAAGAGCATTCAAGAAAGGTGTGAGAAAGTCTGAAAGCTGTATTATCCAAGGTTTACCTCGGCATTTCAGTCACTGACTTTCATTTGGCACACGAATGTTTTGTATATGTTTATGTTGGTAAACAGAAGGGACTAGGACTAGCATTGATTCAACTAAACTGTCATTTATCCCTCCTGCAGGAGACCTCATCCATACCACTTAACAGGTATACCCTTAGCTCTCCTCAAAAACTTCTTTGCTCTTCTCCAGACTATATTGTACAGCCTAGGCATGAGCAAGAGAAGTGAATCAAGATATCCAGTTAAAAACTGATGGGTTTTTTACCGTATGTAAAGGTCAGTGCATTAAATGAGGTTTTCAGAATCACAGTTTTGAGCTAGTATCACTTTCTTAGTGATCATAATTTTATATTTGTTAATATATTTCATAATTTCAGATTAATATAGCAAGGTCCATCTTCCCTATTTCAGTCTCATGTGCGCTTTAATTGGATGCAATGATTCCTTCTGATGCACACCCAAGCAGGAGAAGGAGGAACACACATACATCTTGTGTTCTGATGCCATGATGGACTTGGGGTCTCCAGGAACCATCAGAGAGATGGTACAAACTGGACTTTGATTGCTTTGTAACCTGAATAACTCTGGTTTGTAAGGCAGCTACTCACTGCAGGTACAGCCATGGAGGAAGCATTAGGTCCTGTGGAAAAAAAGTTATATTGACAGTATTCTAAACAGCCGCCCAGTGCATGCTCAGTTTAGGGTACACATAGAACATGTATGAAAAAAGGAAACATAACACAAAGACTGCTGAAAGCTGCTGGTCAAAAACTGAAATACTGTGTGCATAGCAAAACCCCTGAGTTTATAATTAGGAAAAAACACTGTGATTAGATCATAATGCTAATGGAAATACATGTAATTCATATTTATGACCTTAGTGAGAACAGGCTCTATTAACTTGTGTGCAGATGGTCAGATATTTCCCAGGGAAATATTTTTGTTAAAAAATGTCTAACTGAGCCTGAATGCTTTGTTTGACTCTTCTCAGGTTTGGCTACATTTTGCCAACTCAAAGGCAAAACTGCCAGTCCTGCCAGGCTTCTTCAGAGCAATCAATTTACTGCTGCCAAGTTTGGCACGTCTGGGACAGATCAACAAGAGTACTTGCAGAACAGGAAACCTGAAAGCTTTCTTTGTCAAAAGCTGGGGCAGGTTCACATAACTTATTTGTTCTGGGTCAGCCTACGGAATAATCTGCCCTGGAGCCACTGACCCTGGCAGCAGTTGGCTATGGCATTCCCAGTTCTGGAATGAATTTTCTGTTAACTGACAAATTATCAAGATTCTGTGGCTTTAAACTCTGCAGAGAGTGGCTGATGGTCTTACAAAAGCCTCCAGTCTGTGAGCATGTGAGCCACAATGCAGCAAAGCTCTGAGGGTCTAAGATGATCTCAGAAATTGCAAGCTCTATGCAACAAAGCCAGAACCTAAAAGACCTTATTGGCTTCTCCATTCTGCCTTTTAAAGTGATCTACATGGTGAGGTATCCCGAAGATACATAGCTCCAGAGCTGCTCAACAATGCTACTTGCCAATTCCTCTAGTCAATGTTAGTGTCTTAGGCTTAGATGCAGTACTTCAGAAGTTTTTCTTTCATAGAAACTATATGTATATTTACATATACATACATATATGTGTGTGTATATATACGCACACAAACATATGTACAATATGTATCATAGAATCATAGAATCATAGAATCATAGAATAGTTAGGGTTGGAAAGGACCTTAAGATCATCTAGTTCCAACCACCCTTAGGGTTTAATGCAGGGACACCTTGCACTAAACCATGTTGCCCAAGGCTCGGTCCAACCTGGCCTTAAACACCGCTAGGGTTGGAGCATTCACAACTTCATTGGGCAGCCTATTCCAGTGCCTCACCATACGTGTGTGTATATATAAAAAATATGTATATATATGTGTGTTTGAATTCAATTCCAGGAATCAAGTCAGTTCCAGGGATCAAATTACAACAAACCATTAAAAGGATAATCTCCACAAAATGCCACATTTAGAGAAGCAGCTAATGAACGTAGTAACAGCCACAAAGTAGTATGTCCTGTATGGTCATATAAGCATTTGATTTCACTGTTGTCAGCTACGTAAGTTTGAGAGACCCATTCTCTGTTTTTAAAACAATTTTTATTCCTTTCCCCCCTTGAAGTGTATTCATAGAATTGTAGAATAGTTAGGGTTGGAAAAGACCTTAAGATCATCTAGTTCCCACCTCTCTGCCTCATACTAGACCATGTTGCCCAAGGCTTTGTCCAACCTGGCCTTAAACACTGCCAGGGATGGAAAATCTACCACTTCCTTGCACAACCTGTTCCAGTGCCTACCACCCTCACAAGAAAGAACTTCTTCCTCATACCTAATGTGAACTTCCCCTGCTTAAGTTTAAACCTATTCCCCCTTGTCCTAACACTAAGGTCCCTGACATGAAGAGTCCCTCCCCAGCATCCCTGTAGGCCCCCTTCAGATATTGGAAGGCTACTATGAGGTCTCCATGCAGTCTTCTCTTCTCCAGGCTGAACAACCTCAACTTTCTCAGCCTGTCATCATACAGAACATGCTCAAGCCACCTAATCATCCTTGTGGCCCTCCTCTGGGCTTGCTCCAACAGCTCCATGTCCTTCAGGCACTTCACTCAGGCTCTTTATTTCAAGACTTGTACTGCATTTGTGAAAAATGTACAGATCTAGTTATTTACAAGTTTTACTGACAGATAATAGAAGATCATGCAAGATTAAGTACGTAATATCAGGCAACTTAGCAAATCGGTGGCATGTCAAAGAAACTGAAATCCCTTTATCTGATCCAAGCACAAGATCAGTCTTTGGGAAACAGCAAAAAGACAGCATCTTCAATGATCTCAAGCGTTAGTGTCAAGAAAATGTTGGGTAATGTTAATATAAAGGGCAAAGTGCTACAAGGAAAACAATGCAGAAAAATAAACTAGAGAAGGTATCCTTCTGGGTTCATGGGCTAGGGAAGTAAGGCTGACAAAGTTTACCTACAAATGATAAAAATTGATTGGTTGAACTCATGTGCAATAGTGGGATACCTTCTCAAAACAAAAAATAGCTTTGGATGAAAAAACATCTTAACTCATATGGAATTTCTTGCTTTAAATAGAGAGGACATAATGAAAATTATTTATTTCCTATTTAAAAATAAT
>NW_009929615.1:20566-27996 GCF_000696875.1 Nestor notabilis | reverse complement strand
AAGAGTGGGGAGAAAAGGGAGCTCTTCTGAAAAGTTTAGCTCTACATTATAATCCTTAGTCTTCTCTTAGATGAGTGTGATAAATGAGCTATTAGCACATTATGAAAAGAAGTGACTTCGTGTCCTTAAACTGGTACTATCTGGGTGAAAAGTATTCACACTATTGAAAGTGCTTCAGACATAAGGGTGAAAGTAATCTGTAGACTAATGCATGTGTTTGTATGTGCTATTATTATCTTATTTGTATGTCACAGGGTCCTGTGCACCCAGACAGGATCACAAAAATACACAAATGGCTTAGCTGATCTTATCTGGGATTTGGAAAAAGTTCAAATAGGCCTGATGAGCTATAACAGATTGCAAAATCCAACAGACTGAGCCTACGTATCAACTACTACATATAACTTTAGCTTCAGATCTGAAGTTGAAGCAAATAAATCTAAAATAAAAAAGTATCAGAAAGTTAATAGCTTCTACACTTTGCACACTTCCATTAATTCTTGCTACAGCTGTGAAAATAATAGTTGGTTTTCATTTTATGTCAGTTCAGAAGACAGGTGCCAGCTAAACAACACAGAGAATTTCATTGTTTTTAAGAAAACTGAAGGAAGACCACATGCTGGGCAGGAGAGCATGAAGATTGTTTGATAAGATTCCATTAAAGTGAGCTGACAGCAAGGTTAGAAGTGAACTCAGAAAGCCTCACCTGGGTAACATCTGGGAAAGAAACATTCAGTTTGACATTTCTTGGGTTAAAGATTTCACATTATCAAAATGGAAGTGTTCCTTTTCAAACACAGCACAGCCAATACTGGGATCACTCTAACTCATTCTGGACTGATGAAGTAATTTTCTTCCTATAGTGAACATGACAGATAAAGAGTTCTAAAATTGCACTAAATATTGTAAGAATTATTGCTGCAAGTGCACTGTATCTTGCCTTGCTGTATTATGATATTCAAAGACAGACTTAAGTGTTCAGCTAACTCCATTTCTGATTTTTAAAAATTTTAAATATTCTGTCATATCCTCATTAGCATCTCATTACTACGCAGTTAGCTAAGGAAAAGGACAAAGAAGGAAAAAGAAAATTAGATGCAATGCTACAGGATATATTTTCACTTTGATGAGCAAGAGTAACTCATTAGAGGTTACTGAAAGTCAGACACGTGCTTTGGAGGAATAGTATCTTCAAGGTATTTTGAAATTATTAAAATGTTAAAGAAACAATATTGATTTTTTTATATAAAAGAGTAATTTATTAACATCAGGTAAGAGCACATGTAAGAAAAAATCTATACAGACAAGAGAAAAATGATTAAGTAGTTAAAGAATCACTTTTTTTTTCAGAGATGGTGGGAGAGAGAAAATGTGATAATAAAGTAACACCGTAATTTGAAAGTTAAAATGGTTAAATGCATACATAATTTATTATTAATAATTCCTTCACTACTTTACAGGGACTTCTGAATATTGTCTCATATTCTTTTCTGGAGGAGAAGAAGGAGATGTGGTTTGAGAGAAATACCTGAGAACTGACTGAATCCCAAACAAAACATATACGTGATCTGACTAGGTACAAACTGAACCCTCTGGAAATTAAGAAGTACTGCATTAAGGGTTCAATCATGAAAGGCGCAGCCTCCATTTATCCTGTGAGTGCTTCAATGCACTGCTGGAATAGAAAAAGAAAGTTCGGTGCTTGGTAGGATCAGTCCCAAACTTCCACCACACAGATACACACATGCACACACACAGACAAGTTATTTCCTCTACATTCTTATTTTCATTGACTTAGTCTTGGATTATGAAGTTTCTAGTTTGTTAGTCATACACTGACTCAAGCATTAAAAATTCCATCAAAACCAGAAAAGCACTATCATCAAAATGGCTTCTCTATCAGAAATCAGAAAGAAACTCTCTTTCCCACTGACTACCACTAGCTTAGCCTTATAGAGAAACTGAAATCATCCTCATCAGCTTAAAATCATGAAAAGGATAAGTACCTGGACAGCAAACAGAAACACCCATTTGTACTCTGGTGAACTGTATTTTTATTCACACATATTGCTCTCTGAAACATGAACTGTTTGTACAGAGGTATTCTCAGCTCCAAATTGTCAGTGCAAGAACTTTCAGAACTGGCATTTATAGTGAAAATGGTATGACCTATGGAACATGCCTGAAAGAACCAGTACTTACAGGGGGATGACCATGAGGTACACTCTGTTGAGTTGCAATGTCTTGTTAATATATATCTGTTTCCTTTCTGAATTATAAATTTCTTGAACAGACTCAGGAATGCCCTACATTCTATTTAAAAGCTGTCTCCTGTTTGTTTTGCTAGTACACCACGGCCACAATTCTGCCTGTTTCATAGAATTATTAAGTATCTGATATCAGCTGGAAGACTTCCTCAAGAGAAGCAGTATGTGATTTAAGAATCAAATTGTGTTTTACTCTTCTTAGTCCGTGAAAATGTTAATGGTCATCACACAAAATTGTATGTTCCAAAAGCAAAGGTTGCCAAGGCAACTTTTTTGGATATCAAAACTGACATGCTAGCAGCACTGGATCGCCTCTGTAATCAGAAAGGAGAAGAATCTCTAGCTGCATTTGAAGTTGCAACATTTTGAAGCCTGATCACAAATCTGGATGTTACTTTTGCCAAAGCTGTGCAGTTAGTGCAGCTGCCCTTCCACAGAGAGACCTCTAGGGACATAAAAGTATTAGTGTCCAGGAACATGATGATAAAACTAAACCAACATTTTTTATTAATATTTTTTTTTAATTATACAAAAGGACCTCTAATATTTAATAGTTACAGTGAACTGAGGAAAATGCAAAAGGCAAAATGAAATAATTGTTATAATGTAAAATATTATATAACTTTCATGTTCTGTGATTTCAGACAATTCAAATAAAAACAATGCTAAGTAGACAATGGGAATAGAAATAAGCCACTGGGAACACAGTGTAAATTTGTAGGTTAAACAGAGAAACGACACTATGAAAAAATGAAATGTCACTCTGAAATGCCACTGATGCCAGAAAACCATCAGTGTTGAACAGTGATGTTTACTATCCCAGGCACTGTTACAATAGGCCCAAGAACAAAACTCCCCATGCAGATTTAAATCGCACATTTACCTCAGAAGTCAAACAAATAAATACCATGTAATTTGATAGTGGAACACTTCCATATCTTCAAGGATAATCTTTTATTGACTGCCATGTTGTAAAACAGAAATGCTGGGTGCTGCTGGAAGAGGTCTTTAATTTTATCTCCCTGCTTACATGCAGAACCAATCATATTTAAGCCAAATTAAGTTACACTTTAAATCAAATCTTATAAATGGAAAATTCGTGTTTGGTCAGTCATTTTGATTTAATAATCATTTTAATACCAGCAAACACCCAGCATTTTTATGAATCAACAAAGAAACTCTTGAGATAGGCAAATAATTCTCTTCACCATCATGACTAATTCACTAATGCTCTCCACTGGATTAATGCAATTGACTGTGTGTAAAATCACAACGATGACAATAAAAATGTCTAGAAATAACTGGCTTGAAATAAGCTAATCTGGGTACTAGCTTCAGTTTAACCTAGTTTAATGTGTGCTTTTAATGTGATAAGCTCTGTGATGTCAAGTCTGTATGGTTAGAAATAAACTTCAGCTCTGAAGTAATTTTCTCAGACGGTCCTACAGACACTTTGCATTGCAATCAGATTCACAGTAGGGCAAGTTGAATGCTGTGAAAGGGCTTATGAGGAAAAATTACTTAAGTATGGTTTTCCTCAGAGTTGTGTAACATGTAGCAGCAGTCTGAATACAGGCTGCATAACATATCATTAAATAATTTATTTGCACTCATCAATAGCTACTTCAGCATGCAAATTCTTACAGAACATGTGGAAAATAATTCTGCGAGTAATCTGCTTCCAAAAAAGCACACGGCCTTAGGTTCCTGCCTGTCCTCCTACTTCAGTAAGGTTGAAATATAGTCTTCAGGTAAAGATAGTTTACAGATCCTTTTCTACTTTTTTCCCTGTGTGGGTAGGCTGGAATCCAATGCAAAAATAATCTCTGTCTTCCATGGCTTTCCTGTTTTATATAAGATTTGTATTCATTATTAAAGGTGGCTTAGAGAGTATTTACACATTCTCTATTTTAAAAGAACTATATTTACTGTCCATTATTTTTCCATTGCTAAATATGATGTGCAACAATGAAAGCCAAAATCAGAAAGAAGGAATTTTCGTATTTTATTAGGAAACCTAAAGGAGAGAGCCATTATACTTAGAGCATGTAGTTATTATTTTTATGACAAGCCTAAGGTCATAAATATCAAGTCATTAGTTTGAAAAGTTTAGCATGAGCTAGTATCTGGCCTGAGTATCTTTTTTTTTCTATTTTTATTCAAAGGCGTATTGACAATTTGTGTCATGCACACAATAAGCAAAGGAAAACATAAAAAGAGCTGTCATTTGCAAAGCATCTTGTTTTGAGAAGGAATTCAATCATCTTTTCTGAAAAGGGAAAGGTGAACAATATTTAAAGCCTTCAAAAAAAGCGCAGTTTAAAATTAACACTAGAGAGTATGTTAGAATGTTACTCCTGGTATGCCAGTTGGCATACAAGACTTTCACTTAGCAGTAAAGAACATTAAGGCTAATGTGCCATAAGTGTTTCTAAATACAGATTAAATACTTCCTTATTCTGTGTATATGCTGGGACCATTCTTTCATGGTTTGAGCAGACCTAACTATGCTACTTAGCCTACTGTGCCTACCTTGATGCATGGACAAGGTAAGTAGGATCTTGGGGTTTTTTTTGACATGGTAGTTTTATTTTATGAAGGAACTTACCAGTTGAAAACATGTATGTATTAATGGCAACAAGAATTACAGTGCTGGGACATGTTAACAACTGTTCATGTCTAGAATGCTAAAGAATAATCAGTGTGGGATAGATCAGAAATAGAAGTAAAGCCACCAAATGCATGCCACCTATAATCATACAACTTTTTTCTTTATCTGTTTAGTAATCATTTGAGAGCCTTGCTTTGCCATTATTTTTTTCTGCATATTCATATCTTGGCTTTCTTAAAACTTAAGATATTCATTTTCTCTATTTTGAGCTGCTTTAAAAACTATGATTTTCAGAACATATTGAGAACTTCCCACTCAGTGCTACTCTGAGTACAGAAATAGACATTGAAAATGGCTACTTATTTCTGAAAACCTAGGAAATAAATCACTAATATTTCTCTGAGTGTTGTTTAACCATTTGGTTTTGAAACAGCTCATAGCTATTAATAACAATTCAAATTGCATCACTTTATTCAATAGACAAGCACTGATGCTGCATCCAGCACCTAAACTGGACTGATGCAACTTGTCTGTAAGAAGTCATCAGCTCAGAAAAGACTAGAAACGTTTACTGTGCCATTTTATGATTGAGTCATGAGGAGAAAGAGCTTTCTTTAGTCCTCCGTTCTCCCTCTTTTCTGAGTGCATATAAAATGGTATGGCAGACTTTGGCAGGAAGAAAGCATTTTCCTTTTCTGTTTATGCAGTATGGAACATTTCACCTTGACATAAATTAGCACAAAGCCTCATCCTTTAAAGCATCATCTTGATTCACCTCTATCAGTGCTGCTAGGACTTTTCAGCAAACACTGTGAAAAACTGATCTTGCTTTACTTCCTTCTGGTTTGTCTTGAAGGTCAAAGAAGATATTTTGTCTCACTTTACTAATTTGGAATTCCTTTGAACAGCCCAAGTGCAGAAATTTAGCTCAATCAAATGCTGAGATCACATTTTCTCCCCATGATGGAGACAGAGAGTCACAGGGAATCAGTTCACTAGCATCAGAAACTCTTTTGAAAATTTCTTCGAACTAATACATAGTGAAGTGAAAAGTATCAGAATCATCACATGATGATAAGGAGAGAGATAAGGTAAAAGAGACAGACCAATAAGCAAGGATAGAAAAAGTAACGCACATGTATATCCATACATATTTATGCTCTGCATATAATGTGGCAGGGAACAGAGAAAGCACACAATAATGTGACTATTTAAGCATATCCTACCCATAGGATAAAATTAAATGCTTGAATACTCAATATGGTATTAGAAAAATTTGCAAAACCAGTGAAGAAAGTGGGTCAAGCTTCTATAATGAAATCATCTTCTCATGCTGTTCTCTACTTCATCTTGTTCCACAGTTTGGAACTCTCTGGAACAAGATTGGAGGCCAGGGAGCAAAGGTATCTACTGTCTCTAAATGTCAGCATCACGTATCTGCATTTTCTATTGGCTTCTATGGAATGAATATTCTCTGTTTACTTCATCAAAACACTAGCTAGGAAATTACACTTTCAGGGCATCTTCATTATTAAAGTTAAATAGTTAAGTTCTAAAGAGAAATTGCAAGGTTAAAGTTGCATGTGTAATCATTATTTTCTAGTGTTACAGAATGATAGAATCTTAGGGTTGGAAAGGACCTTAGGATCATGTATTTCCAACCCACCTGCCATGAGCAGGGACACCTCGCACTGAACCATGTCGCCCAAGGCTCTGTCCAACCTGGCCTTAAACACTGCCAGGGTTGGAGCATTCACAACTTCCTTGGGAAACCCATTCCAGTGCCTCACCACCCTCACAGTACAGAACTTCTTCCTTATATCTAATCTAAAGTCCCACTTGTCCTACCACTACAGTGCCTAATGAAGAGTCCCTCCCCAGCATCTTTACAGGCCCCCTTAAGATACTGTTGGACTGCTATGAGGTCTCCATGCAGCCTTCTCTTTTCCAGGCTGAACAGCCCCAACTTTCTCAGTCTGTCTTCATAAGGGAGGTGCTCCAGCCCCCTTATCATCCTTGTGGCCCTCCTCTGGACTTGTTCCAACAGCTCCATATCCTTTTTATGTTGAGGACACCAGAACTGGACACAATACTCCAAGTGAGGTCTCACGAGAGCAGAGTAGAGGGGCAGGATCACCTCGTTTGACCTGCTGGTCATGCTTCTTTTGATGCAGCCCAGGATACAGTTGGTTTCCTGGGCTGTTTACTAATAAGCATTTGTTTGTTTTGCTTTTATTGTTTTTAGTGCTTTGTTTCTGATTTTTCAGAATATAACAACATGCAATTTTGCAGAATATAATAACATGTAATTGTTAAGTTTGAACACATTTTTTCCCCCTTGTCAGCAGAGCTTTAAAACCAAAGCTTCCTCATTGCTGTGTAACTGTTCTGAAATTATCATTTAACTCCATTCTAGCTAGCTACCTTCTGTATACTTAGACAGTGGCTTCAAAGTTGGAGTGAAGCAACATTCTCCAGCACCATAAGAAAAACAGCACTTTCCAATACTAGAACACTGTTTCATAGATGGCTGAAAACATTCTGCAAGAAAA
>NW_009929615.1:14272-20535 GCF_000696875.1 Nestor notabilis | reverse complement strand
CCCTACATGCGCATCAGAAACCACACTATAAAGCCTAAGATTATATTTTAGGAGCTTTCAGTTATTTAACATAGACATTCATAGATTTTTGTTATTTATTAGACATAGCTCCTACTAGTACAATAAAAAAAGTTTCTGTACTAATCTTGATATTCACTCATGCCCAGCTATCAGAAACACTCTCAAGAATTATCTGTCCAGTGCCAAATTTATCTATTTTACTTTTTTTTTTCTGCAGTAATTACTTTGTCATTTGAACATGAAATAAGTAGCAAAAGGAAAATTTTTTATTACATCAAAAAGAAGTAAATCTCATAGCCATTTATATTCCACAGGGGGATGTAGCCAAAAGAACTGAAGTTCATTTGAAAGCTGAAGCTTTACAAAATAACCTTCATTGAGGAGCGGTGCCTTTTACTGTACTATAGGAAATCTGTTTTGATTTGGCTGAAGGATAAGCCTTTGAAAACTGTGGACTCAAAATACACAGTAGGCTTTTAGCTAAGCTCATAAAGTGTTGGCTGAGAAAGGATTCACTGCGCGTGAATAAGAGCTAAATTAGCTGTGTATTGAAAAGTCCCACTAGATGCAAGGCTGGATGTCCTCTGCAGAACCTGGGTCCCAGCAAAGAGTTTCTGCAGACTTTGTCAGTTACTCTGGAGGGATCATCGTTCTGATGGGCTGTAAGGTTTCTTCAGCATTCTTTGGCTGATCTGAACTTTAAAGAATATCTTACAACAAATCTGAAAAATAGTTACAGTTTTTTGTCTGTTTGGGTGGGTTTCTTTGTTTGTTTGGGTTTTTTTTGGGGGGGGCAGAGGCCAATTTATTTGGTTTTACTTTCAGCAATCTTCTTAAAGAAGGAATGTGTTTCAAAGAAAGAAAGGTCTTAGAAGGGCTCAGAAATTTGTTATGACTTCTGAATATATGACAGGCATCTGCAAGTTCAAAGAAAAACAGACATATTTATGTTTTATTTCTATATGTATAGGAAATGACAGGTACTGTTCCTGCATAAGAGGCAAGATACAAGAAGTGAATACAATAAACAGGCAGGTAACAGTGGACTCCAAAATAATCTCAGCAAAATCGCACCCTGTATGTAGTTTTTTATGCATGCATGTTGCTTTAGCTTTTGTAACAGAATAAGGACCACTACTGCAAGTCTTTAAAACATTAATGGTATTTTATAGGAAGGCTCCAAAGAAAATGCACACAGACATTCTGAAATGTCTTATACAGTATATGTTCCTGTCATTGTTTTCTTAAGAATCACATTCAATGTGTAATTATTATTGTTAAAATATAGAAACACAAAAGTAAATCTCACATTGAAATAATGAATATGACATAATGTATATGTACAGAAATAGTAAAATACTACAGTGGAATTATTATTATGGAATCATAAGAATATGAAAACAAATAGAATCTCCTTACCCTGAGTGACATGCAATCTACTCATTTTGACTGTATCCTCCAGACCCATATGCAACTGGGTTTTCATATCTCTGCTGTCAATACTGAAAATATATTCCAGATCTTTCATATTCTGGAAAGAGATTCTTGATGAATACACAAACGTTTCTTCCTATGTCAACTTTACCTTCCAAATTTAATGATACCTTTTTCCCCAATCCTTCAATATCTAAATGAATGTATTAAAAAAACTTACGTTCATTGTGCCTAGATAACCTGTATAAACTTTTCTATGGTACAGAGATAGAAGCTAGCTTCATAATAGTTCAGGTGCTGTTAGCAGCCTAGCAATAGCTGCACTGAGATGACAGTTGCCCCATTTGCTCTATTTCTAAACATGACATCTGTATTTATACTGATTTTTTTCTTCAGATGTTGAGATGAGAAATCCGTGAGGAATATGTGAGAGATATGTTTTGTCTCTCTGTAAGTCAAACGTTGTTTTCGTTAGGCTTTTAAAGAAGATCTATGCAAAAACTCTTCTAAGCATTAACTTAACATTTCGTAATGTAAGGAGTATGCACAAAGATGACTGTGTACCTGCAATGTGTCTATGAAACTGGGAATTATTTCCTAAAGTTTAAGAAATTACCTATTAGACAAAGTTTTCTCCCTTTAGGAATCACAGACATTTAATTTGGAGGAACTGGACAGTAGTACCCTTCTCTTTTCATTTAAATTGATTTCAAGAGAAACAAAACAAAAACAACGAAAAACCCCATCATTGTTCATCTAAGCTTAAATAATGAATTTGATGGGAAAGGCTCTTACTACATTCTCCAATTAAATATAAAGCTCAATTATACTTTCAAATAAATTAATTGATTTAATGAAAACAAGATAAATAAAAATGATCACTTACATAGGCATAGAAGAACCTATCAGGACAATGTTTATGATGTATGATCAACAGTAGCAGAAAAGTATAGTTTTGTACGGAATTTTTGCACGTGTCCCTTTGCACATATGCAGTGCATGTAGATTTCCAGAAAGTACTGTACCTTGATAAGGAGAGTTGCCTAGTTTCCAGTATATGTTGGTGTCACAAACAAGTAAATAGATATATAACAATACTCAGAGTGAAATCCATATTGAACTGATGAAGTTAGCCAGGCTTAGCAAAATTTGCATGGATAAGATTTTTTGTTTCCTCTGAGAAGCAGACAATTTTAATAATTTTAGCCTATTAGTAAGGAGATTAATTTTCTATTACATTATCAACTTCATTTTCTGTTGTTCATGGGAAACTGCAACTGACACCACATTATGTTTCGAACAGTGCCATACCAGTCTTTCCTTTGAACTAGATGGCACTGGCTTGAGAGGAGCTTTTAATTCCTGTTTAACCGTATTCTTGGAACAAAAGTAATATGACAGACCTACTGAAACTTATGATGGAATTATTTCTGGAACATACAATACTTGATTGTTGTACATTAATATCAATCTTCTGGCAGCATAACTGCTGCAGCTGTAAAAAGGGTGTCTCAGCTTTTATTCCTATTCCTGTGTTGACCTTAAATTATCCCTTTTCCCAGATGGCCAGTCATCTCTAAGTTCTGAAATGCTAACTGGCACGATTACACTTGTCATACTACTGCAAACCTGTTCTCCTTAAATTCCATATCATATGAAGTATTTAGTGGCTATTTGCCAAAAAAAACCCACCAACCCATCCCCCCAAAAAAAGAAAAACAACAAAACCCACCAGACGCCAGAGATATTCTTTGATTGACAAAGAGAAGAAAAAGAACACAGAAGATTATTACCCTAGGGCTTTTCAGATATTGTTATCTGACTATTTGTTGTATTTAGATTTACTCAAATGAAATCAACTCTACTGTCATAGTGAAACCAGGCTATCATTTACATTCTTCTGAGTACAATTCATCAATCATTGTATCAAAATTGAAGCTGACAGAAAAACTGCCTTCCTCTCAAATATATGCTTGGGCAATCTTGGCCTCATGGTTGAACATAAACTCTCTAAAGTGCTTTAGAGAGGGAAAAAGACTTAGCACACTGCAGAAATCGGCATGGTGAACACATTATGCCAAAGGGCTTGACAACAGGAGAAATGTTTGCCTTCAGCAATATCACTAAATTCTTCTCTGAAAAACACTCCAGCCCACAGTTTAGCTAAGGACCCTTTTCCACTCACAGAGGTAGCAAAATAGATTGAAGTGGAAAAGACTTCTTTTGCAATATACAGTATACATTACAACTTGAGGTTTCTGAAAAGCATACTGTCACCTGATTATGGTTTAAGTGATACATACTGTGTCACTTTTTTATGGTGAGCTTTTATTTTTTTATTGTAAAAGTTCCTGAACACACACATCTTTTTCATTTGATCTGTCCAATTGTCAAGCCATTTAGACATTTTAAGAGTAGAAGACAAAGTAATTTAAAATAATTTTCCTTTTAAACATACAAGAATTCATACACACACCTGCATATACAGACATGGAGTTTTCTTTTTATTTATATTCCACTGTTAATTCTCTTTTCTTTAAAATTTTCTTTCACTTTTTCTTCTTGGTTTCACAGTTCACCTCCTCTTTTAATTTACACTTAGAAAGCCTATTTATCACCTTCTAGAATTCTACTGTTCTATTCCTCCTTCTTCAGCTTACATTTTCATCTCTTGTTTGCAAACAGAGGAAGATTTCTGGGTGTTGTGATGGTTGGAGGCTGCCTTGGGCATAACGATCACCAAATGACAACATTTGATTCTTCGAGAAGTAAATAAGAACTGCTATCTTGAACTTCTGGAGGGAAGACTTTGACCTGTTTAGGGACCTGGCTGAGTCAGTCCCTTGGGAGGCAGTTCTGAAGGATAAAGGAACCCAGGAAGGCTGGACATTCTTCAAAAAAGCAACCTTTAAAGTGCAGGAGCAGGCGAGACCCATGTGCCAAAAAAATCAGCTAGCGGGAAAGATAACCAGCCTGGCTGAACAGAGAGCTTTGGACAGAACTCCAGAAAAAAAAAAGAAAGCTTTTGACCTTTGGAAGAATGGGCAGGCCACTCAGGAGGACTACAAGGATGTTGTGAAGTTACACAGGGAGAAAATTAGTAAGGCTAAAGCCCAACTAGAACTCAATCTGACTACTGCTGTTAAAGACAACAAAAAATGTTTCTGTAAATGCGTGAGCAACAAAAAATGGGTTAAGGAGAATCTCCATGCTTTACTGGATACAGGGGGAAATATAGTGAAAAAGGCTGAGGAAAAGGCTGAGGTATTTAATGCTTTTTTTCACTTCAGTCTTTAATAATAAGACCAGTTGTTCCCTGAGTACTGTTGCACACCGGTCCAAGGCCAGAGTGCTATTTTGCTCATATTCTCAGGAACAGAATTAAGACTCAAAATGAAGTTAAGTGCCAAGGAACTTTATTTGCCTGACAACAAATTTGCGAATTCCAAAGAGAGAGAGAGAAAGATGAAGAGAGAAAAGAAGGAAAGCAAGAAGAGAGAATTAAAGAGTTCATAACAATAGCTACCACCCCGGAGCTGTGGAGTCCCGGCAGTCCGATTACCCCAGTGGATTTCCAAGTCCACTGGGGTAAACGTTCCCCCTGATACGGGTTGGTGCTGTTCTTTTTTTAGACTTGTCATGAGCTTTTCAGCTTAGCCACAACCTCTACCCAGCAGTGGTGAACATATCCAGTACCATCACTAAGGGTCTTCCAGAAGCTTTAAGTGGTCCTCAGGGTCTTCCAGGCCCCTCAGTCTCCTCGGCCCCAGGTCTGTGAGCATGCACAGGGTTTTGGTTAAGTTTCTCTGAGTTAACTCCCCCACTTTGTTCCAAGGTGTCAGTTGGTGGTTTTTCTGCCATAGCAGTGTTGAGACAAACGTCCTGCACAAACATCCACTCTGGCGGTGGTCAGCAATGTCAGTTTTCAACCATGCTGTCTCTTCGGTGGTGTTTGCACTGACAGAGTCTCTTACACCACCCTGTGGACCAACACTGCTATCTTAGGAATGGTTGTGCATAGTGGCATGAACAATAGAGGCAGGGAAAGAAGGAAGATAAAAGGATAGTGTGCGACGCAATAGCTAATAACATCTAATAACTAACAACGTCTAATTAACTTTGGCTAACAATTATATACAGCTAACTTTATAAAACAAAAACATCCAAGGGTTCAGAAGGAGAAGAAGAAGAAAAAGAAAGTTTACAAGGACAGTTACAAGGTGAGAATTTGCAAGGGCAAGTAACCTGTATCGCGAGAACAATTAAAGCAATAGTTAGCACAATCAAAGCTATACAATAAATTGGGAGAAACACATTCATGTGAGCCATCATTTCCCATGATTTTGATGGCTTTTGATGGCACAAAGTTAAGCAATTGCAGCCCTCGAGGCCCACGTGCTCTGTTGTCCTGGTCTGCCAAAGTCAGAGTCGGAATATGTAGCAGGAAAATCTATTTCCACACCCCCTTAGCTTAAGGTGCATGCGCTGTCTGGTTCTGGAAGCTTCTGTCCAGATTTAGGTAGAGGAAAATAAGTAATAATACTATATAATCTGTACTACTGATGGTGTAGTTTGGTGCACGCCATGAATTTGTTTGATACTGTCAGGTGAGACCATAGTTATAAATTGCATCTTAGCAACAACAGGTCGAATCAATTGTATAAAACATGGAATGATTCATGGTAAAAACATCAGCATGGCAAGACCACGTAACAAATAAAATAGGATTTGCTTAACCTATGGACCACCAGGGAGCCAGGAAAACATATCACTGTTGCAGCCTTTCCATGTTTGGACAGGAACATGGG
>NW_009929615.1:0-14241 GCF_000696875.1 Nestor notabilis | reverse complement strand
TTCCTGCTGTAATTTGTTTAACAATTTTGACACTATCATCAATTTTTAAACAACAATTAGAATAATTTAGTTTACCACAAATACCTCCTATTTTTGCTAGCAGGTAATCAAGAACCATTCAGTGTTCGAATATCCCTGTTGGCATTTGTGTGGCCTGATCCACCAATAGGTCAAGGACATGGGTTGTCTCGTTACTAATGATCTCTAGGACAGCTCATAATTGAATAGTGCAATTTAGATTATAGATAGGTTCTTGACCACCACTAATCCACTCATTTGGGTTCCAGGTGGTAGGTCCATATCGTTGTACAATACATTGAGGGGTCTGCTTATCATTGCCCCAGGTTTGATCACTTCCACCTGTTTTAGAGGTATCAATGGACTGCCAATGTCAATTAAGGTCATCATATACCCTAATTCCCAAACTGCCTCCACTTCTTTCTGGTAACAGGAAATAAAAGGGGCGTATATAACCCAAATAACAAGTTCCACTACAATTATGTGGTAATTTTCTGTAAGCATAATGATCACAAATCCAATAATGTCCTTTTGAGGCCCAAGTTCCATTTCCAAACGGTCCATCCCCTTTGTGCCTTAAATTGGAATTACACAGAATTTCAAAATAAGTTATATTTTTCAAGCCCAAAGGGTGCTTAATTTGATTGTTCACCTTTTTTCCTTCAATCCAAAGATCACGCATGCCTCTATTGGGTTACTATAGTTACACTTAATGGTTACTGTTTGGCTGGTCATGCCACTGATGGCTCAAGTCAAAGGCTTAGATTCTCTCAATACCTGAACTCCTGTGAGATCAGTAGTAGACCAAAAATTATAAAATTGTCTTTTATGTCCAGTTTCATTGACCTATGCCCAACTTAGCCTGCGAGGGATAAGCTTTTTGTCAGTGTAAGTAAACACCATAACATGACACCCTTGATATGAAGAGTGTGGCTGTAAGTTGAACAATTAATGGGTTGACAATGATTTCCATATTTTAATGTCCACTTACACACACTGTGACCCACAAAAACTCCATTGTTGTGGTTCCAATTAAGACAATATTCCCTCTTTTCTGGAATTTGAATTTTCCATGGGCTTATCTCCTCATTCCAATATAGTGAGTTATTATCAATGGTTACGTCACTCAGATCACTCAAGAGCCATTTTAGAGATAGTGGTTTTGATGTCCATAGCCAATCTTGGAATCCTAAAGGACTCCCACATATCCAACAATTAGTCAGGTTAAAAATGTTAGCCACCTGCTGGCCTAAAGCCATAAATCCATTCTGCCACCCTCTGAGAGCAAGTGGGGCACAGAAATTTCCCTGGATGTAAACACGGTGACAACGGTCAACCAAAACAATATCTGCAATGGTATGCCAAACATCCTCGAAATATTAAGAAAGCAAACACTGACAACGCCACACGGACTATCTGTAGCTTCATATATTTTCCTTCTCAAGCAGGCTCCAGAGTCTTCATCTGGAAAAGAAAAGCAGACTCGGTTCGTTCAAAAGAACTGGAAACAAATGGTTATCAGAAGGATGGAGTAATCCACCTGGTGTTGATTTCATGTTCTTTTCCATGAGTATTTTTGGCTTTCCAAGCATATTTATCGAGGGGTTCAGTGAGCATGAGAGGAATAGCTCCAATGGTTGGCATTTCTACCAATACAAGCTGTCCAGGAGCACTGAGTATCTTTGGTGGCATTTTCATTGACAGTCTCTTACAACTACCTGAAAGGAGATTGTAGCAAGGTAGGTGTCAGTCTGTTCTCCAAAGTAACAAGCCAAAGGACAAGAGAAAAAGTTGTGCCAGGGGAGGTTTATATCGGATCTTTAGAGAAATGTCTTCACCAAAAGGTTCGTCAAGTACTGGAACAGGCTGCTAGGGAAGTAGTAGAGTCACCATCCCTGGAGGTATTTAAGAGATTTGTAGATCTGGCACTTAGGGACATGGTTTAGTGACGGACTTGGTAGTGTTAGGTTAACAGTTGGACTCAATTTTAATGTTCCTTTTCAATCTAAATGATTCTATGGTTTGTACCCAAATTAATCCACTATTTACTCCTGCAAAATTAAAGTTTTGTTGCCCAAGCTTTTTTCTTCACCCAGAGTATCTTCTCCCTTGTATTTACCACTGGTTTGTCAGATTCTTTCTGTCTGATCTCATGCAACTCACCAGAGAGTTTCTTTATTTTGCCTTATTTATCAGCTCAGCATTCTCACCCTAAATATTTTCATTACAACGAAGTACTTCTCAGTCCCTCAGTTCTATATCGAGTCTTGTCTGTACTCTGTTAATTTTTCAGTTCTCTTTCCTAATCTATTTTTCCATTTTTATCCTTTATCATCAAACTTGTTTCATTCCAAATCTCTTTAGTCCCATCAAAATAATACTTCTCATTCCTAGCCTATGTGACTATTGATCTCTCTACTTCATTAATTACCATATTTTCTTTGTTCCTATTCCATCAAATGAAATTTTAGACATTTTTTTCCTCTTGCAATATCTATGACAAACAGCTATACTGGTATTTCTTCTTAGCTGCATCTACATTATTTTTTACCTAAAGATTCATTTTTCACTTCTAAATGTTTCCCTCTTCTCAGGAAAAGAAGACAAGAGTGCTGTCCATACAAGTTGTCACCTTTTCAGGCAGATTGACCCCAGCAAGACTTTCAGAGCTGAGATTTCTATAAACAAATTTTCACATCAGAATCTGCCATACTGCAATTGTTTTTTTTTCCCTTATTCAAGTGGATCGGGACATTTTCTTTGGATTTATTACACTGCATTATTTTCTGATAAGATTCCCAAAGTAAATTAAAGAAGGAATAAAGAATAAAGTAGAACAACCAAGAGCTGGAGCTGTCGAGAGCTGCCTACTAAACAATGCAACTGAATCTCCTTTTAAAAAGTGCAAAATATAAGCATCTCGATTCGTGACAGAGGATAAAGATGACACTTCTAACAAGCCTGGTATCTATTCTCCTGTATTTCTTTCAAAGTATGATATGTTTCAAACTGTCTGTGCCTGCAAAGATTTAGCAGAAAGCTCCTACCATAGAATCATAGAATAGTTAGAGTTAGAAAGGACCTTAAGATTATCCAATTCCAACTCCCCTGCCATGGGCAGAGACACCACACACTAAACCATGTCACACAAGACTCCGTCCAACATAGCCTTGAACACTGCCAGGGATGGAGCATTCACTACTTCCATGGGCGACCTGTTCCAGTGCCTTACCACCCTCACAGTAAAGAACTTCTTCCTTATATCTAACCTAAACTTCCCCTGTTAAAGTTTGTACCCATTACCCCTTGTCCTATCACTACAATCCCTAATGAAGAGTTCCTCCCCAACATCCTTATAGGCCCCCTTCACGTACTGGAAGGCTGCTCTGAGGTCTCCATGCAGTCTTTTCTTCTCCAGGCTGAACAGCCCCACCTTTCTCAGCCTGTCTTCATAAGGCAGGTGCTCCAGCCCCCATATCATCCTTGTGGCCCTCCTCTGGACTTTCTGGACTTGCTCCAACAGCTCCATGTCCTTCTTATGCTGAGGACACCAGAATTTATGTGATGCTAGAGTGAAATTTTCAGATGTCATTAAGTAAGGTTTAAACAGGGTCCTCAGGTTTAAGTCAGGCCACTGTGCCTCTTTCATTACCGTTTCATTTTTGTCCACAATCAAAAGTCTACAAAGGAATAGAATAATTCCTATTGTTAGTACAGATAAGGGAATATAGGGAAGATAATGATTAAAGAATTAATAAAGATTGATGCACAGAGAAATTGAATAATGTATTTCCAAAAAGAGGAAAAGAAGCAATACATATAAATTGAAATAAGATACAGATTACAGATTTTTTTTCATCCAGAAAGAATAAGGGAGTTCTCAGATTATGTATCTATCTCTGTTTCAGCCCCTCTAATACTGCATAGCCTATCAACTGTCTCCTGTAGTTCAGCTACCTGATGCAACAGATCCTCAACCTGTGCACACTTCGTGTAGGTACTAGCCTTCTCCCCAGAAGAGGTATCTGGGTGTCCATTGTAGGCTACCACCTGTACTGATACCTCTTTCGTTACCAGCTATGTGTAGAAGCATCTTACTTCCCAGGAGCTGCTTCTGCAGCTCCTGACATGGTGATTTTGGCTCCAAGTCCAGTGTCCAGCAGTGTCGCAGAGACCCAGAATACTTAGTGCTTTCCTGAGGTATGGATCCAGCTTGCATGGTAAGCTGTCATTTCATCTCCTGTTCGTCATGCTCCTTAGTGCCATTTAAATCTCCCACATAAGCTCCTGGCTCTGGGCCACGGCTCTCTTCATTGGCTGCTGAGAGCTGCCAGGGCCACTGCTCAGGTGTCCCTAGGCTTGGAACCCCTTGTACAGCTTGGACCTAAAGCATAAACCCCAGGCTTAGCTCAGCTGCTGCTGCCTCCTCGCTGATTATATGTCCAGATATTGAAAGAAGGTAATTTAATTCCTGGTTGAGACTTTAGGCTTACATGTTGCAGTCCATCTCCTGAAGTTTGCCTGAAACACAGACTCAAGCAAGCGCATAGAAAGTAGAACTGCCTAAACAAAATTACACAGAAATGTTTCATCAGCTTGCTGAATAAAGATAGGTTTCTCAGGTACTAAAATTGCAACTGAAGTCAAAAACGAAAGTAAACTTAAACATGTCATAGGTGGTGTTTAATCTAAGATGGCCTTGTTGCAGTGATACGTCTGGCGTATGCTTACTTTCTATCCTAGTATGTCTAGTTTACAAGAAAAACATCACTAGTAATAAAGCAGCAGATGTAAATATAACAATTATTGAGAAAAGCCTTGTAGTTTCTTAGCCTGTTGCAAGCCTTCTCACTTGAATCAGTACCTCCCCAAAAATGTGATTAATACTACCAATTACAGGCAAGAGTAACCACTCTAATCTTGTGCATTGTGTACACTGCTGTGTGTACTACATAAAATGAAATGCAGCTACCAAAGATGGGTCACGAGCTTGAAACACATGCCTAGCCAATTATTAGCCTATCTAATAACCTACCGGACAAGACAGCTATACCCAAAGCTTTACGAAATAACCGTGGTTACAGTATCATGCAGTATTTCTGAGGCAAATAAAGTAGAAAAAGTCCTTCCTTTACTTCACAGAAGCCTGTAGAACCATGTTACCATTGTCAATGAAAATCAGTATCAACTGACATATATTAATACGTTTCATTCCAACTAATATCCACAGTGTTACATTATTTAGGACAGTCACCTCAGTAAGAAAGGTCTTTATGCATTAAAAAAAAAATCTGGATCCAGGAAGTGTAGCTCAGTCAGTCAGACTGGGATTCAATGCCTATCTTGTATCTTGGCTAGTTATCATTTACACAGATATAAGAAGAAATTAGGCAACTCTAAGTCGAGTTCTAGATTTAGGTTTTGGAAGAGGTATATATTGACTCATTGGTTTTATCACTGACATCAATTTTGAGGGAAGTGTTTTCAAAAATTTATTAATACCACTTTTAGTTAATATTGAAATAATTTGAATGACTCTAAAATTGAACTATACTTCTAGTGGAATACTTCTGAAATCTTGCTTGTGAAAAAATCCCAAAGCAATAAATGCTGATGAAGTTTAATCAAGAAAAAAGCTACTTTGAAACCCAGAGAAATACACTTCATAACAAATAAGAAGTACAAATTTGAGGGAAGAAAAAGGAAAGCTATGCTTTAAATCAGGTCCAGTGCCCTTTCAATCAGACATCCACTCTAATGGTCTGTTGCAACTTGGAAAAAAACCCACCAAACCACCAAACCACAACAAAAACAGGCAACAAAACACATCACTCTGCAAAACTTTACATCTTCACTTAACTTTATGCCCTCTGAGTAGTTAACCTAAGTTTACCAGGAATGCTTGCAAAGCACAAAGTAAAGCTCTGGTGCAAGTCTACTGTATCAATGCCAACATCTTCAACCCTGGGCATTCACATTCTCTTAAGCTGATTCTGTTTTCTCTGTTTCTCCTCCATCCTGCAAGTGGATGTTTAGAATAATCAATCACATTGGTTTTTGCTGTAAACTGAAAAGGGCACTTGAGAACAAAATGTTCTTCCTGGGGACAAAGACACTAAATTAAACATACATTTAGTTTCTGTTTACATAATCAATGAAAACACTCACCACAGATCATGTGACTAATATTAGATGCAATTGACTTTAAAATTAATTTGTTTTCAGTTTCACTGAGTCAGAAGGAAAGTAACACCATTCAAAATACATTACGTGTATTCTTCCATCTAATGTAATTTTGATCCCCAAAATGTGTATTTTTTTCAGACACAGTTTGGTGCCGTTCTTTTTTCTCTTTAAAGCAGCTGTTAGCAACTTAAACCTCAGCAATTTTTGTGAACAAGACACCAGCTTTCCCTCCTTTTTCTGTATCCAGCCTCTCTAAAAAAAAAATCTGAGTCTGGTATATATGTAAGGCTTTATATTCAGTATAATTACCAAACATACTGACCAACATGTGTAGTTAGATGAGAAATTACTATTCTGAAAATGAATAAGCAAATAGAAAGAGCAAATATTAAAAAGGACTGATTATTATTATTAGCTTTTTTCAAATTTCAAGCATGCTTACTATAAATTATGTATATCCAGAAGTTTTTGAAGTTTCAGAATTGCTTGAGTATTTACCAACGTTATTCATAAGTTTTTACGAAGAGGGTTATGAATTACTTCAGTGATGCTAACAAGCTTATCCTGTGTTTCTACTGTTTTAAAAATGGAATTTTGTATTGAATTTTTTGTTCTTTCTACATTTTCCCTTTTTAAACCTCCCATTTTGTCTTTGCATTGTCTAATCCAAAGTTTATCTACAGATAAGAGAACAGAACCAAGGTTCTTACAGTATTTCTTTCTGTTATCTTCATACCTAATGGGTTCCTATGCTCTCCTTGAAAATAAATTAAGTACTTCTATGAAAGTACATAATCACAGAATAGTTTCAGTTGGAAGGAACCTTCTAGTCCAACCCCCCTGCAATAAGCAGGGACATATTCAACTAAATCAGGTTGCTGAGAGCCCAATGCAACCTGACCTTGAACGTTTCCAGGGATGGGGCATCTACTACCTCTGCGGGCAACCTGTTGCAGTGTTTCACCACCCTCGTCATAAAAGATTTCTTCCTGATATCACGTCTGAATGAACCCTCTTTTAGTTTAAAACCATTAACCCTTATCCTATGGCTACCAAAAAGTCTATTAAAAAGTCTGTACTTAACCTTTTAATGACAATTTGGAGCTGTTTCAGCTAAAAAAATCTTGTGCAGGCCTTTTAAATAATGAAATCAAACTACTGGGGCAGTAATAATCTCCATGTTACTCAACAGATCATCACAGAACTATATATATATTAAAAAAAACCCAAAAACACCAACCTCCAAACATATTTTTAATCCATAAATTCAATAAAACTATGATATCTTTAATCAGTTTATTTCTGCAGGCCTTGTCTTGATCTGAGTGACAACCCCTACCATATTGCTCCAGGAATGTGGCAGAATAAATTTCCATATAATGTTTTTTCCCCATTTTCCTTATGTAAGTTGGATCTTGGGTTGACATCTGTGGAGCTCTTTTCCACTGACACAGTGTTCAATATACTGGGAGGCTACATACTGCCACTTGAAGTTAACACAGTTAGTTAAAGTACAATCACCACTTAACACTTACTATCTCCTCCAGATTTCACTGCCCTTTGCTTTTGACCTGTGTAAAAAATGATAATCAAGTATTAAAGGTGTAATGATAAAGTGCTGATGCAGATTTCCTGTTGTGGTTTTTTTTTTTTCTTTTCACTCTGCAAGCAGGGCTGGATTTTGCTTCCATTCCTTTGTCACTGCTCTGCAATCAACCTGGATTCACACCAAATCTGTTTGTTCTGAAGCAGACCTCTTTCTCCCTCCATTCTTACTGCTGATACATAAGAGGAGAAAAATTTCTCTTCAGGAGCAGAGACTTCAGCAGTCCTCCCTAATTCCAGCTCTAAGCAATCTCTTTTTCTTTTTATTTCCCCACTAACTGAAACTGTTCTTTGCTCTGAACTTGCAAAGTCTTCTATATTTTTATTCACTCAGATCAGGATACAATGCAAATCCATGTAATTTGCCAGTAAAAATCTTTACTTTCCTCTGCCTACTCTGCATTCAAAATATTGGGAATTACAGCCATCTTATTTTTGGGTCCTTTTAGAAGTCCTCTTAAGAGGAAGGTGAAAGCTTGAGGAATTAGGAGCCAAAGAATGTGCTCATGTGATATAAAGAGCTCAGTTTTTAAAGTTAGCTTTTTCTGGAGTTTTTGAAGTCACATTGTAGCAAAGTCTGTTTAGCTCGTCACTTCTGACAATCTTGAATCAAATTTTTTCTTCTATAAATGAATGAACTATCATCACTGAACAAATCACTTTATTGTACTGTCATTATTGAGAAAAAATTATCTGAAAAAAACATTACAGAAGAGTTTCAAAATAGTTCTTTGGACAACACTTAGCACCAGGTTGAAAGGAAAGCCCTATTTATTTTAATACATCTGTTTACTTCATGTGATCTAAGTAGACTGTGGACTAAGATAATGTTTTGATTACAAAAACTTAATTAGTTTAAAATCAATCTATCATAGATTTTTACAATGATAAGGAATAGTACAGTAACTGTTATTTTGTAGAATGTTTTTACAGATTTGCTTGATGAATTGTTAGTCTCAAGCTCAGGAAGTAGCTTAAGCTTTAATTTGCAGAGTGGATATGCATTAATAAATTGTCTAACTAACTGTAGAGTACTGATATCAAAGTTTTTCTCTGAGATCCTGAGAAACAAACCTTTGAAGTAGATCTGCCACCACCGTTCTACAAACTAAGCGTACTTTAACTAAGCCTACTCTGTCTGCAAGGAGTTCATTTCAGTAAAGCTACCCTGGCCTCCACCCCAAGTCTTTACTGTTCTGACAACTCATTTTCCTAGACTGAAGAAGTAAGTGCCTGCTTCACCACACTGCACAGTCCCCTGTCCCTGGAAGTGTTCAA
The DNA here is from genome assembly GCF_000696875.1 of Nestor notabilis. Lineage (NCBI taxonomy): Eukaryota > Metazoa > Chordata > Aves > Psittaciformes > Psittacidae > Nestor > Nestor notabilis. The sequence continues at coordinate 5,154 of NW_009929615.1, read as the reverse complement.
AAATTGTGTAGATGAGGCCCTCAGTGACATGGTTTAGTGGTTGTCTTGGCAGTCCTGGAGTATTGGTTGGACTTGATCTTAAAGTTTTTTTCCAACTGAATTGATTCTGTGATTCTATGTTTGTTCCTGAAGTACAGTCTTTTTCCTAAGTGAATCTGCCTGACCTGATGTGCAACAACACCAAAGAAAATACAGATCCTTCATCACTGCTATACAGCTTCACCTCAGGAGAAGCATAACTGAATAATGCATAAAAACTATCATACTCACCAAAACCAAATTTTTTTTATCTGTACATAAGTGGGTGAAAGATGTTTAGAATGGCTTAAACCTGCAAAATTTTGCCCTATTGTTACACCATGGTGCTGCATATCAATAAATCAGCTTAGGTATGAGGACTAGGCTAGGTTAAGTAACATCCAATTTTATTTGGGCTTGCTTAGAATTGTCTCTATGACACGTTAATGTATGGAACATTGATGTATTCCAAACCATATTCAGTATGATTCACTGCTCCTTCATGCTTGGTAGTACTGCCAGAGAAGAAAGAATTATGTGTTTAAAACGAAATTAATAGGAGGAAAAAAAAATGGACATAAAGCTTGCATGAAAATTAGACGAATTTGCTTCTCTTGCTCTACTTACTAGCTGTAATTATAATTTCACACTGTTTGTTTATGTACAGAAGCAATGCCTGTTGGATCACATTAACTTGCATGTAGAACTATGAGCAATCAAATCCTATTAATTTCAGAGGATTCTTTAAGGGGAATCTATAGTTGATGCAAATTAATGGAACATTTTTTGACAACACTAGCAAAAATAAATAGTATTAAGACCAAAATTTGTAAGCATAAGAAGGGAAAAGAACTGGTAGCATAGCACTCATAATTTAAAGGCCTTTGCCTTCAACAACTGTTGTCAACTGAAAATTCAGTTAAATTAGTATTAGTTCTCTACCATAAATTAAAGGATCAACACTATATATATATATATATATATATAGTTCCACCGCAGAGCATAAGGAAACAATCTGGTAGCCAGAACAGCACCCAAGCCAGTTCACCAGAGGCTCCTATATATCCTTGAGCCTTGCCTTCTTTCAACAACTGTTTTATGCATTTAATTTCTTCTAGAAATTTAGGTCTGCAAAAATAAATGTAAGGAAAAAAAAACAACAAACCGAAAACTCAGCTCTATATTGACAGAGCTGAAGCAAAGCATGTTCTGATGACTCTGACTTGCTAAGTGTACTCATTTTGGCTGGGATAGATTTAATTTTCTTCATAGTAGCTGGTATGCGGCTATGTTATGGTTTCATGATGAAAATAGTGTTGTTTGTTAACACGTTGATTTTTTATTTATTGCTGAACAGTGGTTGCACAGCACCAAAGTCTTTTCTGCTTCTCATGCTGCCCTAACAGAAAGTCAGCTGAGGTTACACAAGATTGGGTGTTACATAGCTGGATCAGCTGAACCCAACTGAGCAAAGGGATATCCCACGACATATGACGGAATTCCACCTATTTGTTCATAAGGTCCGGCAAAGGCAGATGATACTGGAGCTGCGAGTGTGAAAACATTTAACATGCTATGGAAATAAACCTTTAGTGACCCAAATTCTCCTATAAATACTGCATCTGAACAAAGAAAAACAAATTGATGAGGAATGTGTTCCACACAGTCCTCATAATGAATCTTCTTTCTAAATAGATATTTTTAACTATTCTAAAGTGACCCAATAATGTATAAACCTTGCTTTGCTGAAGGAGGTGTATATATATATATATGTATTTTTAAAGACTGTTGAGGCTGCTCTGTCAACAAGCCTCTCAGTGTTGTTTTTTGTTCTTATTTTGCAAGATTCAGTAAGACTGAAGGCTAGTTATGAAAAACATCTTCTATGAAAAATCAGGCAGAATTGACTGATAAAAAATGATTTACACTTTTTTACAAAAAATAGCTGTATTTATTTACCCATTACCCTTGAGATCAGTGAGACCAGGAGTAAATTGTCTTCTTTCCTGAAGAACTTTAATTTTCTACTGCCTTCTGTTGAAAATATCACAGAAATTGAGAACTTTTATTGCATTAACTTTGCATGCATAAAATGCTAATGTTCTCCTTCAATATCTGGATGGTAAGACTATTTCATGCTTTGTCAGTGGTGTCTGCCTAAATGGCATCAGGTCCAATAGGAAGACAATAACTTCACTGTGAAAGATTTTGTGCTACTGATTGGAGGAGGTGAATCATCTTGCATGAAGGTACTTGATCAAAACTCAGAAGAGAGAGCTTACGTTTTCTACTCTTTCTCTGAAGCTGTGGTCCTGTGTCATACAAGGGTGTTTTCACAGGGGTGCTTTGCATGTTTGATCAGATACTGTATAAGGACTATAAATTAAACTGAGCAAAAATTCTAACTTCAGCTAATTGTGCTAGCAAATTGAAAAGGGTCTTCCTAAAATCTTTCCTTGCACTTTCTACTCCAGGCCAACCAAAATAATGCAAACAGAAATTCCAGTTGATGTCCTGACATTTTTCCTCAGCCGAGAGGCTTAACTATCTTCTTCACTCCCTGCAGGAGTGACATCCAACAGTGTTGAACTTAATCTATTCCCACCACATGTCTTTTACCCTTATGTTAGCTAAATAGAGAGCTTCTGTCTTTATCATTGTCATGGTAGATGTTCAGCAAATGCTAGTCTGACAACTAATAAAGTTCATGGGAGTCTTTCCACTAAAGACTCTTAAAGACACTAAAGACTATCTGACAGCAGATTGATTGAAATTAAAAACAACATCCTCAAAAGTTTCTGTATCCTCCATCCTAATGTCCTTACTCATGGGCAATATATCTTGCTGCCTCAGCTTGGGGTCAAAAGTAGGAGATTGCAATGGGAGAAGACAGGTCTGAGAAGTCCATCACAAAGTGTCCAAAATACAGCATGTGAATTTCTACATGTCTACCACTACGCAAGAAAGCGTAAGCTGCTTTCATGGCCACAGAAGAAAAAGTTTCAAAGTGTGATTAATGCTAGTAAGTAGAGTAAGTATCTGAAACCTTACACATGAATACCTTAGAAAAGCCTTCTTTTCCTCCATGGAGATTTCCTCCCATGGCATGAGAGAAAGCTATATTGCAAACATTAGAAGTGACACAAAGTGAAGCTCTGTACACTCACACAGAATGTTTTGTTTTTTTTTTTCTTTAATGTTTTTTTAACAATTTCAGGGGGTAGTTAGACTTACTTTGGAAGTCCTGTTCAAGACTTGGTTTTTGCAGATTCACCTTACACAATCAATTCAGAAACTCAGGGACTGCAAATGTCTTTCAGAAGGGAAGATAAATGAAACTGCATTGTTTGACTAAGTCAAATATAAATTTAAAGAAGATGGAAGATGGAACCATTTAACGAAGTGACACTCCTTAATAAAACGGGTTTCATCTGACACCTCCAGGCATCACATACCTTAATCACCAAAACGTCACATGAAACAGCAATTGAAGGAGATCAATTTGACCCTAACTGGAACTCAAAAGTAATGATCAGTCATACCCCAACACTCCTGTCTTGCACAGTCTTATTGGACAATAAACTCAACAATCAAGCTTCACCTTTGGTCCTTTCTTCATATCAATATGCAAGCAACCCTATGATTCCGAGCTTGACAGCTGACAAAATGCATCCAGTCCTAAAGACTCTCTTCGCAATGGTGCAGAAATGATTCTGCCTCCAAGAAAAGCCACTGTCACATCACACAGCAGATTTTAAAGGTCTCTGGTAGCACAAATTTCTGAGGTGTAAAAATGCCCTTTATTCCAAGAAGGCCAGTGACACTTTTTACATGTCTGAGAAACTGCTGAATTTGAATACATATCTGGGAGTTAGCATGAGATGACAAATTAAAGGAAGGAAATTTGTGGTTTACCAAACAAAACAAAGTTCATGTTTAGCTTCTGTGCTTTTAAGCTACAACTATTAAAAAAAAAAATATTTGGAAGCTTATCATTGCAGCTCCAAGCTACAGATGATTTTATACAAAAGGCAATTTTTAAGGCTATCCTTATTTATTAATTTTGTTTTAAATTATGCAGTTTTCTGCACTTCCAATTTAACACATGGGTATTCATTTATCACTTTAGGGCATCATGGACAGCTGCAAACTGAAGATCCAACTGGATGCTGGCAGACTTGCACAGAAATATAATGTTGCCCTGGGCTACAGCTACAGTTTAATTTGGCTGGTGAGTAAACATGCTTGAGTTTGTTTGTTCTTTGATAATTATTGGCTGATCTTTTAAATAATACTGATATGAATCCATCATTTGTCATATTCCTTTTTCTACACTTGTATTTTAGCTTTCATCCCACATCAGTTATTTTTGTCTAGCTATGAAACTATCATGTATAGTTTGCCTTTTATGTTTATTGAGGGCCAATCTTCCAAATCTACTTTTTTCCCCAGAAAGACAGGTGCCAAGTCTCATAGTGTCTATCATGTTGCCTAATCTTTTGTGCAAGGCATAAGCCAGAGAAATTCAGAAGTCTTTCTGCTTTGCCACACTAGTCATTTATGAACTGTGCCTCCAGTCATTTGCTTGTGTGAGAGATCTGCAGACCACGAACAGCAAAAGGACTAGAAAAGAGATCCAGTACAGAACAGGTGCAGCAGCAAAACCCCTAGTGTCCAGGGTTCAGCTATAGCAGTCATTTTTCCTCCTTCATAGTAGCTGGGGCAGTGCTGTGTTTTTGACTTTCAGTCTGGGAACAATGCTGATAACACCAATGTTTTTAGTTGTTGCTAAGTAATGTTTACTCTGACCAAGGACTTTCTCAGTCTCATGCTTTGCCAGAGAGGAGGGGAAGCCAGGAGGAAGCAGAGACAGGACACCTGACCCAAACTGGCCAAAGGGGTATTCCATACCACAGCACGTCATGCCCAGTATATAAGCTGGCAAGAGTTAAGCAGAAGGCCCAGATCGCTGCTCAGGTCGGGCTGGGTATTGGTCGGCGGGTGGTGAGCGGTTGTGTCCTCTCCCCTTGTTATTTCTCTTATCATTATTATTGGTAGCAGTAGTGGTTTGTATCACATCTTAGTTACTGGAGAGCTGTTATCTCAACCCGTGGAAGTTACATTCCTCTGATTCTC
>NW_009929614.1:0-49141 GCF_000696875.1 Nestor notabilis | reverse complement strand
TCCTGACCCAGGTGTAGGACCTTGCACTTACTAAGATAATCTGTACAATATCCTGTATACCTGTACAATATAATCTCTGGAATATCTTGCTCTCATAATTGTAGTTACTTGCAGTAACAGAAGAGCTAAAAAATGTACAGTGTTATATGTTATTCCTTTTAAGAAACCATCCCTAACAATCTCAATTTACACGTCTATGTTTTGTTAATTTTAAATTATTCTGTCCTTGACCACTTCAGAATGTGTTTTCCTACATTTAGTACTTTGTATTTTACTTAATGTTTTTCATTTCATCTTTTAATAGTAGCAACAATGTATTGTGTGGTTTTTTTCTTTTTTAATGAAATGACTCTAAGAATTTGTCTATTAAAGATATATTAATGCTCCTGAGCAAATGAGTTCCAAAGGTGCAGGAAACAGACTGCTTCCTTAGAGAATTATATTGGGTTCAGTGCTGTGTATGTGTAAGGGGAGTATGATGACACAGTAGCCATCAGTTTTATAATTCATTTGAATTCAACTATAGATGACTAAAAGTGTTTGCTCTCCAGTAGCATTCTTTTATCACTTTTGAGTAGCTACCTTTACTTTGTATTTCTTTGACAAATTAGGTGAAAATATGCAGTAATGTTGTGTATATACATGCATATATATATATATATGTGTATATGTGTGTATTTATTTCTTGATTGAAAAAGGGATTTGTCCCAAGGAGTAGTTTAGGGTTGTTTTCAATTTTAGAGATGCTAAAGTAATTGCTACTTGTTTGATGTATTTGGTAATCAAAAGTTTGGTTTTTTTTTTTTTTTTAAGAGAAATAGAAAAAGTAGTTTGTTATTTAGATGTAGTATTTTATGTGTTCTGTACCAAAAGAGTGGATGTATATTATAGAATAAAATTAACTGATCCTTTTTCTGACTGCAAAACTTATTTCCACAGAAAAAATGAAACACATCAATCTGTCATTTGCAGCTTGTGGTTTTCTGGGTATTTACCACTTGGGGGCAGCAGCTGCTTTTTACAAGCATGGTAAGAAGTTACTGAAAGATGTGAAAGCTTTTGCGGGAGCTTCTGCCGGATCACTGGCTGCCACTGTCTTATTAGCAGTACCAGAAAATATAGAGGTAAATTAATAAACTCGTAGGTATAGGACACGATAATTTTCAAGGCTATTTTTAATTTATCATCTAACATTAATTTTTTAAAAATGTTTTGGTTTTTGTTTTAATTCCTGTAAAGGAACAGGATTCGTATATATGTTTTTATAAACCAAATCTGTGACTAGTGGGCAAAAATGTTTATGAAGCAAGAAAGCCCCCTGTCATAAGTAATGTATGTTTTAGGCTATGTAAATATAAATTTAATGTGTGTGAATGTTCAGTTGTATGCAGCCAGATATACTTTAATATACCTAAATCCGTGTGCACTTAATCCCTGTGCATTACAAAGTTAATCATTGTGGTCTTGGCTAAAAGTAGATTTTTGTTACGCGAATGAATAGCACTATTCTTTCATCCTTTTGTGAAAGGAGATGAAAATGATAAATGGAGTGTATCTTCATAAAGTCAAAGAACACCACACACTGGCTCAATTTTTTTCTCTTCCCGTCGGTGCTCCATTAGACAGTGCAAGAAGTGGCTTGTGCACCTCCTTTAGACTCAGTACTATTCACAGTGTAACAGCAGTAGTCCCATTGTGTGCCAGGGAGGATTAATGATCACAGCATTTTGTTCTGATGTGCTGCATACACGTATGTTTGGGGTTTTTTCTCCATAGGTGCCACTCGTTTCTCACCGTGAATGTGGCATCATGTAGAGACAGCAAAGTTACATTTGATGACAACTCCACTACAGGTTCCATGGGAGAGCATTAGCTTGCATTTTTGTTTGGTTGGTTTTCCCTATAGGTTGTCCTCCAGAAGTACCTGTAGTGACTTGCAGAGAACTAGGCCTTGCCAAAATGCTAATATTTCTTCACTATTTTGAATTACAATAAACAGCATTAATGGGGGGGAGGGAAAGGCTGTTAGATTTTTGTCTATGTACACTTAGGTTTCAGTCCAGTGAGCATCAGGTAACTTTCTCCAGGCCTTGCTTATTACAGCTTTCACTGCATTTGATTCAAATAATAGTCCCTACTGATACCACACTTTGCCACTGATCTTTCTGTTTGTTTGTTGTTTGTTTCTTCTGGGATATGAACATAGCTTGCAGAGTTAGCTATACTTCTGTTGCTTTCATCAGTAAGTTATTTCCTGTCTTCTTTCCACCACCACACCAGGTGCATTCTTTACATGATTTGTTACTGGGCAAGTTCCATTATGTTGTGAAGAGAACCTTACTTGAATTCTGTTCAGATGTTAATAGCCTCTTACTAGTAGTTCAATTTCAAGTTTGCATTTGTTCCTAGCCTGGTCCAACTAACAAAAAATCTTTCTAAGTAAAAATATTAGAACAGGTTTTTTTAGTGATTTTTTTTTTTTTTAATGTTTGTTTTGTGCAAACTAAGCCTATATTACATTTCTTCCTAATTCTCATGGAATTTAAGTAAAGGCAGTGTTGTATACTGAATAGAATTAACTTTTCATATCAGGATAATTATATTAGTACATTCCTGAGTTAAAATATTTTATATCCACATCTTACATCACTTAATTTTTCTTTTTTTTTTTTCTTCTCTCTCCAGAGATGGCTATGTTAGACAAACTATAATTAGGACTTTCTCCGTCCTCTCCTAGTCTCAAAGCTCTAAAACAACCTTTTCTTATCTTGGAGAGAATTTTACTATTCAGGATTTCTTGTTTTGGCTGTTGCTGTTCTAATATGACAGTTTGCAAACGTTTTTCTGTCGTATTTTGGATTTTTGTCACTGTTGAAAAAGCATGGAACTTGCGAATTTTAGGGAGCCTTCTGAAGTTATAGATAAGTATGTATTTATTTCAAAAGTACCTTGATCATGTTTAGTGTCAAGTTTGCTTAACTCATTACAAGTAGTTACAATTTCCAAACCTGTTCTCAGTCACTGTTTTAAATTTAATGTATTTTTTTAAAGCTTCTAGCACTAAAACTGTAAACAGTCCATAGCTGTAAGAAGTTGTCCCTTTTGGCAGCAAGAATTGAGAGTCTAGGTATGGTTTGTTCTCAGTACTTGTAATATGGAAAGTAGTTTTCTGTCATTCACCTAGGTTTGCATTCATCCAGCTCCCTGTTACTCCATCACTTTATTAAAGCATCTTAGGTTTAAAGATAGTAGTTCTGAGGTGCTTCTCTGTAGGATTTTGTTTCCTCTGTATTTGGAGAGACTCTCCAAATGTCTGAATGTGCCTCTTTCCAGCTGACTGACTACAAAAGCCTAACTCCCTAATGTAGATTAAATTTAATACTTTGTGCATATAACTAAGTTTATATATTGGTATATGTATTTGAATTGGCCTGGAACTGGCAATGGCAAGTACCTCAGGGGTAAAGGTGCAAATCTAACTTATGTGAAATGAATTTGCGCAGATCTTTACAATGATTGTTCTTTTAAGAGGTATGGACCTTTTAATGAACTTTTTTGATACATTTATTCAAAGGCCATGTGGAGTAAGTGGATCCAAGAACTACTTTCCTGTCTTTCGTGAGTGCTCTGTCATACAAGTGATGTAACAAAGTTAAACTGCTTCAGTCAGCTTACTCCTGATCTCATATTAATCCTCACCCAAACTCTTCCCTGGTTTTCCTTCCATTAAATCCTGTACACTTCTCAGTAGGACACACTTCCCGCCCCCCACTCATGTTAGTCATTTATTTTGTTACTAGCAACATATTTGTCCTTCATGCAGGCAGGTAATAAGCCAGGAACCAAAATCTGTGTATAGACAGATCTTTTACTCTCTAAATGTGGTTATATGTGTGAATATGGGTATAATGTATTTATTGAGTACCAATATCAGAAATCTGCATAAGATTGGATTTAGAGTTTTTTTTCCCCCCAAATCATAAGAGAAGTCTTCATGAAAGGATAAAAAAAGAAAAACAAATACTGAATAGTGAGTCTTAAGCATTCTGAATCATAATCTACTGTTTCAGAATCTTATTGCTGAAAAATAAATGCTACCAATTCCTTTACTCTCACTTTGGAGTTCTTACAGCTCACACTTCAAGCTGTTTTTCTGCAGTCACTAATGTTAGGCATTTCAGCTTGTATAAAAGAGGTTTTCTGTGCAGTGGCATCTATTGTCTGGTTTTCTGCAATGCCTTTTCTTCCTATGTCATCATCCATCACAGTATTCCATTCATTAAGTACTTCCATAGTATTGTATTCAATAAATGTGTATTTGTTAGTAGCACGATTTTTGCATTAGTGAGAAGAAATTGTAATAATTGTAATATTTTACATGCTTATAGGCATCTTGTGTCTGGCTTTAGTACTGGAGTAGTCTTTAAAATAAAAGGTGGCTTCGCACTTGGAATATAAATGACCATTCTCATAATGGCATGGTTCAGAGAACTGACTATTTAGCAGTGGTAACGTATAGAAAAATAACCTTTACCTTTCTTTGATTGTTAAGGTTGTAATCTTATGAGGGATTATTATTAGTAGTATTAGTGTTACCATTATTTTTATTTGGGATCTTGTTTTCTTACAAAATAGTTCTTATAAAAGGATCAACATTTTGTTATGCATATATTATTACAAACTAAGCACATAAAGGAAAATATTTCAGTCTGATCTTACAGCTCTCTCTTGATCAAAGCTTTAGCTGCTAGTATGTTTTAGATACCACAGTTGGACATAATTCCCATAACTAAAACATCCTTAATAGTGAATATTTTTAATTTCTAGCAAAGTAAGCAGTTTGCCTATGGATTTGCAGAGGAAGTTAGAAAATTGGACTTCGGTGCTGTAACGCCTGGTTATGATTTTATGAAGACACTTAGGTACCTATCTTAATGCATCTGTAAGATCATTTATGTGTGAAGCTTTCTAAATAAAAATGGAAAGTATGCACATTTTTTCTATACTGTGGGGTGCTCAGCACTTTCTTTCACACCTAACACATTTGCAAGGTTTTAAAATGATGATGATGAGTAATGTTAAGCATTTTCGTTACTCTAGGGAAGGCATAGAGTCTATTCTTCCTCCTAATGTTCATGAGATAGCTGAGAACCGGCTTTACGTGTCAGTCACTAATACCAGAAACGGGGAAAATCACTTGGTTTCAAATTTTGCCTCCAGGGAGGACCTCATTAAGGTAATCATGTTAAATATTGCTGCTTTAAAAAAAACGCTTCAGTTTGTTCAAGACTTGGGAGAATGTTGTTAGCTGTACAATAAATCACTGCTTTACTCAAATAATTACACTATCAATGGTCCTACAACCATAACATAAACAATGGAAGCAGAATTCAATCCTACAGTTTCACAAATTTTGCTAGAATTTATTTTGGTGTGTGTGTTTCTTTAATGTTTTTAAAGTGCTACCTTGTAGCAACAGGGTAACTAATGGTTACAGTAGATGAGAATAAAAGAGACAATCTCAAAATTTTGTAACAATTTGCTGAGTCTTTTTGCATCTCTTACTTCATTGACACCATTTATACTGTATTTCATTACAAAAGAAAGTGAAGGAAAGAAAGTTAAAAAAAAATAAAATCCAGCACTTTCTATGGGTTTTTGTAGGGAACAGATGTAATGTTAAGTACCATATATAAACTGTATTTTAACTGTCACTGGAAAGCCTATCTTTTACTGCTTGTCTCTTCTTTTGGATGTCACTTTTAAAATCTGAATCAGGATTGTATACATAAGCTGATAGGAAATGGTAGGAGGAATTCAGATGCATGTAAAGCAAATGTTCTTTCTAGTAATTGATTATATCTTAGTGGAGGTTATCATAAGATATAGCAGAATAAAAGAGGAAATAGAATAAGAAGGAATTCCTTCTTTCCCTACCCTTGTGGATGCTTAGAGTAGATAAGATTTTCTTTATTATTAACACTTAAAGAAAAGAGATCATACTCATTAACAAAATCTCAATGTATGTAAATGTATGCATTGTAAAACTAATGTGTTGACGGATTACTGCTATATTATTTAATATGGATACGCATGTATGAAAATATGTATTGGTTCAGAATTACTTTTTTGCCTTTTCTTCACTTTTTTTTTTTCTTTATCCTTTCTCATTTATTTTCTCTAGGTTCTGCTAGCAAGTAGTTTTGTACCAGTATATGCAGGAATTAAGCCAGTGGAATATAAAGGAGAGGTAATTTTTCATTAAGTTTAACTACCAACTTTTTTTCTTTTTGTGAAAGAGCAGTCTTCATTTATGATGCAATTATTTGATCTTAAGGGAAGACAACTGCAGTAGTGTATTTTTTAGAATAGTTTCTGTTGATACTGTAGATTAACACCATGAAAAAGGTGACATGAGTTTGCTCATGTGTTGTTTCAAAAATTGTGGGTGCTGAGACTGAAATGGTCTGTGTGCATGAAGCTGTTTCCTAAAAGTAATGTCTTAGTAAAGATGCTTCTCATGACAAGCTCTCTTGCCAACTCTAAAATGCTTTTTGCAATTTAAAGGACCACCGATCTGCTTTTCTGTTTAATGGAAGGAATGACAAGGAAGGTCTTGGCAGATTGAACACTGCTGGAGTATGTGTGTTTATTTACATGTGGTGTTCTAATGTTCTGTACAGAATTACATGGTTACCAGATACTTTCAAATCTCTTACCTCTGGAGAAGCATTAAAGAATAAACTTCTTTCTGTTCTTGATTTATCTTCAAGAACACTTCTGTCTTTCTTACATAAATATATTAATACTTCAAGAATAATTTTGATTGTTTAGTATGTTTGTAATAACTAGAAGCATGTAAATAGCCATTTCTTTCTTTCTGAGAAATACTACATGATACTTTTCCCTTTACTTCCTCATAAGTATCCAAATGATGTCTTTAGAACATCTATAACCCTCACAGCAACCCTAAAAAAAAAAACAAACCCCAAAACATCAAAACAAAAAAAAAACAAAAAAAAACCAACCCAACCCCCAAAAAAAGTCCAAACAAACAACCTACAAAACAATATGTGTTTGTCTGTAGCAAGAAGGAATTGGAGTTCATTATGTCAAAAAGCTTGCCAGGTTTAGAATTATGTATGCAGCAATACATACCAGCTAAAATGTTTGAAGGATATAAATCAATATTTCCTGACAACTTGAGTTAGAGACTGCTTGCAGCTTCCCAGGATCTGGAAATTTTGATGATTGGAGTCTTTATATGTTGCTTGTGCAGTTTGATGGGCATGCATGGATGTTTAGGTTCATTCTGCCATTAGTTAAAGGGAAGAAATGTCATTGTTAAATTTCTTGTGTTGTTCTTTCAGTAAAGAAATTGCAGAGTTGCTTCAGAGTTTTGTCCAAAGCTTATTTAAAACTCATTTGATTGGATGAGCTCTGCTATTATGATTTGCAGGGGTATTGTAGTATTTACTGAAACACCTGCAGCTTCTTCTTCTTCCTAGTGGACAGTTCTGATTCCTACCTAACTTAATTCTGTGCATTCAAAAGTGAAATCAATGCATGTTTTTCACAGAACTGGTTATTCTGTAACTTAAAAGCTTGTTGTCATTCCCAAAGCTTCTTACTACTCTCCTTAAGTGAGATTCAGAAAAGGCAGTTTCTGGGAATGAGGTTGCTTTCATTTATTGTTACTTGTTGGAAGTGATTAGTTCTGCATGTCTGCACTGACTTTTCTCATACTCTGTAAAACGGTGCAGTTGTGGTTTGTGGCTTCCATTCTCTTAGTCCACAGCACTTGGAGCAGGGTGAGAACAAAAACCCCGGGATCTCTCTTGCAATAGGATTTCCTTGGTTTGGAATAGTTGGTAATGAGTTTATGTGGGTGGGTAATAGAGGCCCTAAAGTATTCAGTGCAGAGCCAGATATGTGACATGTAGCCTCATGATGCAGATATTGTAAGCACTGAAATCAGTAAGATGGATTGAATATTGATGTGACTCTGTGAGGCCATCTGTCATATTAACATATTTCAAGTTTCATGGAAGCTGTACTGTAACAGACCAATGTTCTGTCTCTCTGCATTTACACTAGTTTCAAGTATTAAATTCCTTAGGCCATGTGTTCCAGGGCAGCATGGAGTCTACAGGCCTTATATGTGCTTCAGAACAGTTAATATGCATCTTCTCTGTGCTGTATATGTCACGTGCGTACATATCTCTAGGTCATCTGGGAGTATTTTTAAAATGTATTTCAGTATGGTATTCTAGGTACATGATGCATGATAAGTAAGGGAGTATGGTGCACTTTTGCTGGAATAGTATCAGAAAATAGACAGATCTGTTCCTAGCCTGTCCCTACAGCCTGTGGAGAATGAACCCTAGGATAAACTGTTCATAGCCATTTTTTGTTTAGGAAGAACACTTTTTGGAAAGCATTTGGCTCACGCTGAAATGGAATTTGGCTGTGGTCCCTGTAAAGATCAGGCTTGTGCCCCTGGACTGCCTTTAGAACCACAAAATATCACAGAATCCTAATATGCTTTGGGTTGGAAGGGACCTTAAAGATCATCTAGTTCCAAGCTCCCTGCCATGGTCAGGGACAGCTCCCACTAGACCATGTTACTCAAAGCCACATCCAGCCTGGCCTTGAACAGTTCCAGGGATGGAGCAGCTACAGCTTCTCTGGGCAACCTGTCTAGTGTCTCACCACCCTCATAGTGAGGAATTTCTTCCTAATATCTCGTGTAAATCTGCCCTCTTTCAGTTTAAAGCTGTTACCCCTTGTCCTATCAGTACTTGCTCATATAAAAAGTCCCTCTCCAGATTAATTGTAGCTAAAGCTACTGGAAAGCTGCTCTAAGGTTTCCCCTGAGCCTTCTCTTCTTCAGGCCGAACAACCCCAACTCTCTCAGCCTGCCTGCAAGGAAAGGTGCTCCAGCCCTTTGATCTTCATGGCCCTCCTCTGGGCTTGCTTGAGCAGGTCCATGTCTCTCTTGTGTTGGGGGCCCCAGAGCTGAATCCAGTACTGCAAGTGGGGTCTCACAAAAGTGGAAAAGAGTAGGAGAATAACCTTCCTCAACCTGCTGGTCACACTCCTTTTGATGCGGCCCATGACACGTTTGGCTTTCTGGGCTGCAAGCATACGCTGCCATCTCACGTTGAGCTTCTTGTCAACAAGTATCCCCAAATCTTTCATACGTGGGGCTCTGCAAGGAATCAGTTGGTTGCTTTTGTTTTTCTTCCTCATTCTTTCCTATACTCAACTTCTTTAGCAGACTTGTTATCTGCTCCCCCTTATGTGCCATAGTTGTTCAGCTCTTTTCCACCTTTACCTTCCACTTTCCAGCTGTTGCTGTCTTCTGTTGTGCATGTAAGAACACAAGAGGTTCTGGGAGAAGAAGAGAGGAGTCATGTTTGGTTTAGCTTCTACAGTCACTTTACTTGAACATACAGGTTGTCCAGCTCCTAGTTTGAATCAGAGTAATGTTTTAGAGGAGTAGACATTATCTGTTATGTTTCATGTGTAATATTATGATCTGATATTTTCATGTATGTGTTGCAAACAATACTGCCTAGGGCATTTTCTTATTAGATTAACAAGCCTTATCAGAAGCTTGATAAATATATTACATATTTACACATGTCAAATGCTCATTGATGAAACAGTCTGTGTGTAGTTTGTCAGTTTTTTGATTTTTATGTCTTATACTCAAGTTATTCATGGTATTCAGAGAAGGAATCTTATAAGTTTTCTTGAGGGTGGGATGGAGGAGGGACAGGAAGAATGAAGTATTCAGTTATGATCATACTGTATCTACTAAGGTTACTTTTAAAATATTTCTGTTTCCCAGCAGAATTGGGTCGATGGTGGCATTACCAATGGCCTTCCTATATTGCCTTTTGGAAGAACTGTGACAATTTCTCCTTTCAGTGGTCGTTTAGATATCTGTCCACAAGATAAAGGACGTGTGGATCTTTATATTAAATATGCAAAACAAGATATAATGGTGAGTTGCTTGTTTGTGAAATAAATTCAGAAGAAGAAAATGTTCTTGTGCTATGCTTATTTTTAAGTGTCCGTTTTGTGCCTATATATCATGAGTAATATTTTGGCATTTTGTGCATTGCAGATGGAGGGTAAACTTTTTCTTAAATGCAAGGGAAGGAAATTGTAGAATAAAGAAGATAGGAAAACACTGGTTTAGTACAAAATTGAGCAAATTATCACAGGCTATTAAATGTAAATAATCTAGGCTTGCTTTAAGTATCATCTGTCTTTGTCTAGGTAGGGTATTTATAGGGAAAAAAAATGAATAAATAAAGACTTCTTTAGAATACCTCAGAGAGGGAAACACCAGAACAGCCCTTCATGCTTATTGAAATCAACTGCTCTAACTGACTTTGAAATACAAGTTTAAGTTGTACATTTGAAATGATGTGTAATGACTTGTCACCTTATTGCTCAGGAAAGCTTGTGAACATTTGTCACCACAGTGCTTTTATACTGAAATATAGGCTAAGACCGATTTTATGCCCTCCTTTTCATCATTGACATTTCTGTCTTTGCAAGCTTCTTCTCACAAACTTTAACCACAGTATTGCTTCCTTTGGCAAGATGAAAGAAAAAGCATTGAATAGCGGTAGACCTATCTGTCGTCAAAATTCCATTAGAAAGAAAAATAAAGATTAACAGTAATTGGTACATTTTTTTTTCCTTTTTGGTTTCTTTTAGACAGTTCTTACTGTGTTTTCTTAATGTGAGTAAAATTAGTATTATGTTATACCAAAATGGAGCAATTTCTGAGTTTTTATAATGTTTCACAGAGATTTAAAGCATGACAATACTTGGTAAATGATCATAAAGTATGAGATTATTGATTTCATGTATTGAAATTACACGCAATCGCTTACTGTTTTTTTCTTAGTCATGATTTGTACCTAAAATCTAGTGCATCTGGAGGAAGAAACATGAGCTTGTGATGAGATTCTTTTAGAGACAGAAAATTAATTGCAGATTTTCATTGGTTCTGCAGGTGCAGACTTCTGCAGAAACTTGGGCAACATTTTAAACTGTTCCATTTGGAGCACCTTTAGCTTTTAGAGCTGTAAAAATGTTCACTAAGAATTTTTTTTTATTTTTTTTTCAGCGATGTAATCTACTTAAAATGAAGAGTTGTGTATTTTCATTTCTCTATACTGGAATGTACACAGTTTTGTGTCTCCTCACACCTCCTCCATCTATTAGTGTCAGAATTTGCATAATTGCTTACTTCAAATAGTGAAGATTATTTTGATATTGTTTTGGAAAATTGTGCATAATAGTCTGCAGCTAAAGTATTAATAAATTAAGTGAACATTAGTTTTAATTTTCTTGTAAACAGTAATGTCTGTACTTAAGAACAAAGTTATGAAATCTTCTTACACCATCAAAGTGACCACTTGAGATGATGGGTAATTCTTAATTTGTTGCTAATACAAGCTACATTTATACACATATGTTAAACATTGCCTGGGAATGTTCCCAAGAGTGTGGTTGTTTGCACTAGTAAGCTGTCAAAATATTTCCTTGCACAAGTTTAGCATGTGCCAGGACCACTCTGCCAGACACTTCTGGGAATGATTCCAAAGTCAAAATGTTTCAGAAACTTTGAGCAGTTTTACAGGCATACAGTCTGTCTTGGATGCTGTGAGTTTACTAGTGTATATGGAGACCTTTAGTGCCAGTTTGTCTTGGTGCTCAGCAGTATATCTGGACATGGTTAATTTGCTAGCATAGTCATAGCCATGCTGGACTTTGGTTTTTACATATGCTACATGAAACAGATGACAGAACAGATAGCAACATAGTCAAGTCTAGATAAGTTGCTTTAATAAACTAATTTATAACTTCTCACTCTGTTGCAGCTGTCTCTGGCCAACCTAGTAAGACTTAATCAAGCTTTTTTCCCACCAAACCAGGAGAAAATGGAATCGTTGTACCAAAATGGATTTGATGATGCTGTTCATTTTTTAATGAAAGAAAACTGGTTTGAGTAGATGGAATGCAGAAAATTAACAAAACCTGATGGCTGTCAAAACAGTTCCTACAGAACCTCAGGGATTGCTGTCCCAAATCCCGTTTGTGAAAATAAAAAATCACAATGGCACTGCTTCTGATTCTGCTGAGAAAGTATCAGTTGCATTCCAAAGATCTGTGTAAACGTGTCAGAACGGGGAATTGTACTTGCCTGGTAGTTGTCTTGTTTTGAAGAGATTCAAGCTTGGATCCATTTTGCTTCATCTGAGGACTTGAGTGTGGGAAAGCCTTTTTCAGTGTTATTTCAGAGACAAATCAACATTGTACCGTGAAAAATTACAATCTATATTGTTCACTTGATGTAATAGTTGCGCATGCTAATTACATGCTTGCAGTATTGCTGATCCAGTACATACTTTTTGCAATGTTCTAAAGGACTTGAACGCTTAGCACTAGCCAGAAGAAATAAAACACTTGCACTTTAACTCTGTATATTTTTTAACATTAAAAGTTATTTCCTTTTTCAGTGAATGTGGTCTTCTAAAATTTGAAATACTAGTTGAAATTTATAACAGAAGTGTGATGTTCGAACATAAAAAATCTTGTAAAAAAGAGTCTAAGAAATTGTTATTTATTATGTTTTCTTCCTCTGCTAAAATTGAATAAATATATTTTCTTGAAGCTTTTGTCAAGAGTTCATTTATAAATTTCTTTGAATGCTGTAACAATCCGATTATCTGAAAAAGAAAACCTCCCAACCAAGCCCTTATATTGGAGTGAACCGATTCAGCAAGTAATGAACTCAGACTCATATATCTTGTTTACCATTCACCTTGCAAGTTCAGGATTTTCAGTCTTAATGCCTTAATGCTAAAATCCACAACTGTTTATTTAAAAGCAAACTGTTTGCTTTTTAAGTGTGCTTTTTAAGTTTATTTCTTAATACCTAAAGAGATTGAATTAAACATGTATGAAATTACAGAATTCCTCCAAAAGAAAATCTGTGGAGTTGAGAAATAAGATTACAAAAAGAAAATCTGTTAGAGTTGTTTGAAAGCCTCTTCAGCACATAACCACTGTATTTATATGTAGATTGCGTCAGATTAGGATTCATGTGGTGGGTACCAAATCCTTTTGTTACTGTTTTTGATAATGAAAAAATAAGGAAAAAACCCCAACACTGATACAAAGAACCTTCATTTCACTTTAGAACAGCAAATCTTTCTCACAGCATGAGGGTCTTTATATGGTGAAAACACTGTAGCTTGCATGATTTCCAGATATGTAGGACAGCATTTTCCATGTAAAACTGAAATAAGGTACCTTTGTGCTACCAAGGTACCTGTGCCTGGCTCACTTGCATACTCATTTATACAGAGGATAATGTTCAGCATGAATAAAAATATGAAATAATACTGTTAAGAAATTCTCTTCTTTCACACTGATCTGCTATGGTCTGTGTCTCTGATTCAATGGTAATACCTGTTTTGACATTCTGGTGGAGACTTGAAACAGCTCTTTTCACTTTGTGTTCTGGAGGCTTGGAGCTACTGACTGGCTTTCAGGAACAGTGTCTATCTTCTGACCTGTTTCCTTTCTGAGCAATAATGGCACCATACATATTTAGTGAGCCTGTACAAAGCTTGTTTATCTGGATGTAGGTTTTTAATACATGCTTTTAAAGGAGAAGGTTATTAAATGCAAAGTTCATTTGTTGTTGATGCATGTAGCTTTTCAGCTTTGACACTTGTCATAGTTTGCAATGCTCGTTAACCCATAAAAATCTGACTTTTTTCAGCATATATTAATGTCATCCACAAGAACATAAGCCCTATCGTGTTTACTGAGCCGTAAGAGCCACAGGTAATGTTGTGTGCTTCAGAAATTGACCTTCATAAGTTTATAATAGGATGATACAAGGTGTTTCAGGAATAAAATCATATTAACGCAGACAGTGGAAGTGTTCACTATGGTAAAGTGGTTTTTTTTTTTTTTAGTGTTGGAGCATGAAAGTTCAATGAGAACAAAATATTCAGTCACAGCACTGGTGTACAGATTGGCTACTGTTGCACACATAGCAAGACTTCAGATTTCTCAGTTACCACTTGTTTATAAATGTGTTTTGATTGTGTATGACCTACCCAAAGCCTATTTTCTCGAAGTTGTTCAGCTGGTCCTAATGAAGCATAGGAAAGCACATTCAGAAATGCATTATTTTCAGCCAACTATGTTTAAATCCATGTTGCTTGTGTGAAAAAATAACTTGTTTAGAAAGGGGGATATTTCATGATCGATTAGCATATTTGGAAAATATCAGCCAAAGGTAATTCAGGATGATCGTCACAGTCTCTTTGTTTCATGGAAGAAGCCAAGGCTGCTACTAAGCATTCAGGTTTTGGAAATAACACCCATTTTATTTTCTCTTTCCCCCAATCCTTCCACTGTATCACCTTGAAAATATCAGGTGTAAAGTTTAAAGAAAACCCTTTTTTTTCTAATAAAAGTAGCACTTTTAGAATAGAGACATAATCTTGTTAAAGGTAAGTCTGTTTGCTTCCTGGTTTAGTCTTGCTGACTGTCTGAATTGGTTGTGATTTCTTCCTATTTATCTTTGTAAACTTCTAAGCCTCCTAATTCAGTTCGTGTTTAGGCCTGTATTTACTGACTCAGTATTGCAATGTTTGAGCTTGGACAGAACTTTATTTTTACAATCTCTTAACTTTTAAGTGCATTTCCCATATCTGAATGGTGTGGGGAATGTTTCTGGTTCTACAGCACGTATGTGCCGTTCACTTTTGCTGCACAAATGAGTAACCAAGGCATGTTTGCAAAGGTGGCTTCTAGGTTAGGAAGGCCAACAAGTACCTTTACTAATGTCAGTCTGTTTCATGGGAAAAGATCTGATTTGTTTTAGTCTCCTGAATATTTTCATCTGTATTAGTATTAATCCTATCCATATGCCATTCCAGCTTTCCTAGTTGGAATATATATGGCTGCACTTGTTCCTAACAAAAAAAAAAAAAAAAACAAAACCAAAAAAAAGCACACCAAACACCAGAAAAAAAATCTCTGCTATGTATAGTTTTACTGGGGAGTTACACTTGTACATTTTGGTTGGTCAAAAATATTTCTATTTAGAAGTGAAACTGAAATCTATCAAGGTCAGAGCATGTTTTCTATTAAGAGTAGTCATATTCTTCAAGAAGTGAGTATTAACCTTTCTGAATGGATGAAGTTCAGGGGTTTTTAGCACATTGGTCTAGATCTTTCCAGGCTAATTATGCTGACTAATAGCTGGAATTTTCTGTTAGAACATCATAAATCAGTTCTACTGAAAGGATCTTGGCCAGCTTGTTTAAGTTTTTCACAAAAGCCTAAGGTAGTCCTCTTTCAAAAACTCCTTGATACATGGAGTTGAAAATTGGTTGATGATCTCTTTTCTCAAAACAAAATATGAATGTATAATTTTAAGAATACTTCTTAAGTAGATTCTGTTGTTATTTTTCTCTTAGCAGTGCTTTAGGTGTAATCCTATGGCTGGAAGCAGAACCTTGTCAGAGTTTCATCTCCTGGACTTGCCACACAAATAGGCTGCATAACTGTTTTTTAGTAAAACAGGAATAATCTAAAAAAGGCTGAAGCAAAATAAACTTGCTGAAGCTCATACCTACTCTGTACTATGATGCTGTTGAAAAGTGATTGCAGTGAAGATAATTGCAAAAAATAATTTATTTTTAAGAAGTGCCTTTTCTGCTGAAACATTTCTAGCTATGCTGGCTGTGTTGCCTGGGAGACCACTGGGTTTTTTTTGCTTTTTTCAAACTCAGGCTTCACAAATTCTTTTGAAAATCATTAGTACAGACACAGGAAGACAAGATATAGGATAAGGTAGTATTTTATCCTGAGGATGAACATATTTTTATGCTAAAGGACAATGTTAATATATCTGTTCTGGCATTACTACTTGAGATTGTTAAGGATATGCTAAGGTATTTTTTTTCTTATTTAGATATTCCATACAGAATTATATTTAAACAGGCAAGATATACAAATCCTAAGATGATGCTATGTGCTCTAGCTGCCTTATCGTCCTTGTGGCTTTCCTCTGGACTTGCTCCAACAGTTCCATGTCCTTATGTTGAGGACACCAAAACTGTACACAGTACTCCAAGTGGGGTCTCATGAGAGCAGAGTAGAGGGGCAGGATCATCTCCTTCAACCTGCTGGTCACACTTCTGATGCAGCCCAGCAGACAGCTGGCTTCCTGGGCTGTGGGTGAATGCTCATGCCAGTCATTAACTTGAGGTTCTGGTTTCAAGTCATTTGGAAGAAGACATAATCCAGAGGGACCTGGACAAGGTGGATAATTGAGCTGGAAAAATGTCATCAAGGTCAACAAAGGGATATGCAAGTTCCTGCTTTCCTAAGAAGGACCTAGGGGATACTGGGGTAAAGCAAACAGACCATGAGCCAGCCATGTGCCTTCTGGGAAAGGTTTCCTGCCCTGCATTAGGCAGAGCATTGCCAGCAGTTCAAAGGTGGTGATCCTTTGTCTCTACTCAGCAGAGACTAGAACGCATCTGGAGTCCAGTTCTGGGTTCCACAGGATGAGGCAAGTTGCTCACTGGAGTGAGTCCACTGCAGGTTCACAAAGCAGTGGATGACTAATGACTGGAACATCTGATGTGTGAGAGGCTGAGAGAGCTGGGACTGTGCAGCCTAGAGAAGAGAAGGCTTAGAGGGATCTTACCAAATTGTATAAATATCTGGGACAGAATGAAGGAGATGGAGCCAGGTTCTTTTCAGTGTCCAGGGACAGGGACAAGAGGCAATGGGCATGACCTGAAACCCAGAAAGATGTTCAGATGGAGGGTCCATCTGAACATCAGGAAACACTTTAATGTGAAAGTGACCAAGCACTGGGACAGGTTGCCTGGAGAGGTTGTGGAGCCTCCCTCCATGGGGGTATTTAAAAGCTGTCTGGACATGGTCCTAGGCAACCAGCTCTATCTTACCCTGCTTGAGTAGGGGCTTTAGAATATATGATCTGCAGAGGTCCTATCTAACCAACGTTTCTGTAATTCCTTGATCTACTGTAGGTGCAACGTTTCATGTAAATATTAATGTTCTTAACACTACAATGTACACTTAAAGTATGAATTGAAAAAATTGGTATTTCATGTCTAATACTAAGAATTGTTTCTGTTCTAGACTCATTCTGAATTCAACCCTGATATTTTATTCTGTGCTAGGCTGCCACAAAAATCCATGACCTTGCTGACTGCAGCATAACAAATAATGTCTTTTTATTATCCTTGTGCTGTTGGTGTTAGAAGGTGGAACATACTACCTATTACTGGTATTCAGTCCCTCAGAACTTTCTGAATATTTAACCTTTCCAACTGGAACTTCTTCCAGCTTCTTTGGAAACACTGTTGAAAATAGCTTAGCTGTTTCTGAGAAGCATGAGAAAAAGTGCAGAAAACACTATGACCTTCATTTGAAGGTCCACTGATCTGAAATGGAAGCAGTGTTATAAAGTGGAAAGAAAACAGCTCTATTCGAGTATATGAGTTATCTGAATGAGATGCTTCTTAAGTGCCCATCTAGTTTTGTCTGCTAGATTAGGTATGAATTCTTGTTAATTTTGCCGAAATACCAGAGCTGGAAGGTTTCGCTGCATGCATTGACCTCTGTGTGCTTCTTGTACTTGAAGGTGACTTTGGTTCAGTGACTGCTGCCTTCAGTTCTCTTCACAGAACTGCATCTTTGGCTCAGATGCACTTCATACCTCATCTTTTAAAGAATGGAGTAACTATTTCTTGCTTCTCTAAAGCTCCATGTTAAATGTGTAAACATGCCCCATTTATTTAATTATCCCTTAATATTTAACCTAATTTTGTAATTTTAACTTTAAAATTAAGTTAGACATATATGTGATATTTTTGAGAGATTCTTAAAATAGTAAATTTGAAGTGCTTCTGAAGAGACAGTTTTGCTGGAAAAGAAATTAATTATGTTTTAATCTACAGTTAAGATTTTGATTTACTTACTCTGAAAGCCTAAATATGTGTGACTGCAGATGCAGTTAGTTCCCAGTTGGGTAAAGGAGGAAGACCATTGTTTAATTCCCACTGTCCGAATAAAACCAACCAAAAAAAAAAAAAAAGAAAAAAAATTGATTGTCCTCCCCTTCTCCAAATGCTCAAGCACAGTCTGTCCCTTTTGTGATGGTCAAGAGCCCCTTTTTGTGTTTGTCTCAACACAACTCACAAGATTGAAGGATCTGACAGCTTGCTATCGCTTAGGCAGATGGCTGGGGGCAGAGCAGGGATCCTGCTTCAGGAAGGTGGGGAATGCTTCCCTGAGCTGTCTGCCCTGAGGCCATGAAGATCGACTGCCTGGCAACAAACTGCCTGGAGATGTGAACTGGGTCTGGGGCTCACCAGATCCCCTGTTGATGAGTCTGCTCCTGTGGAAGAGTTCCAAGAGATCCTGGCCCTATAAAAACGGATAACCATCCTGCAGCCATGTGCGTGCATCCCGACACCCTGGACCATAGCAGGGACATTGACCACAAGGACCCCAAGGACCACAGCTGAAAGAATTTCCACTCACTGACCGACAAGACGTCGCTGGATCCATGGGGTGTGAGCCTGTTTCTTTGTTTGCTATTATTCTTTCTTTCCTTTCTCCTTTTCTCTCTCCACGTCATATCTTTTTTTAAGAATAAGAACCTGCCAAATCTCTTGTTCCTCCTGACACAGTTTAGGGAAGTTTACAATGAAATTAATTTTTGTTTCATTTTTGAACGTCTGTAGGGCCTGTGGTTTTTCTCATGAACTACACAGGGTGTGCTAAAAATCAGCTCACCCCGGACCAGCTGAGCACAATGGGGCACCTCTGAAAGTCACATCTCGCTTTGTCTAAATGTATTAGGTAGCACTTTCACCAGAAGGAACCAGATGCTCAGATCAGTTTCTTAAACGAAAACTATTTGGTGTCTTTACTAACAGAAGAATGAAATATTTTAGAAATAGGCTAGCGATGAACTTGAAGCTAAATTGATGAACTTGACACTTCTTAATGTCCAGCTATCAGTGTCAACTATATGACTTTCTGTCCCTTTGAAGTGAACAGAGTTTACTCACTTTTTATAACTACTGCACAATTAATGTATAAGGCTTTAACCTCTGTCACTTTATTCTGTGAACAATTTCTTTTCACGTAATGTATTTTCAGTGGTAAGCAAACTTAAAATACAATATTCAGCTTGCAGTATTTGAGTGGGCAAAAAAAGGAAAAAAATTCATTTCAACAATTTCAATACTTTGTTAAAGTATTAATTTCCTTCAGGAAACACATATATTACAATACCAAGGCAGCGCTTCCTCAACTACTTTACTACTATGTAAATTATGATAAGGTCTTTCTATGCAGCTTAGTTCTACCATTGTTATTTACATAGATTCCATGAGTGTTCTAAACACATTAAAACAAGTTTAAAAGACACTTTTTCAACACAAATATTTTCTATTACAGTCTTAGATGTGGCACCGAGGCAGTAAGGATAAGCTGTACAGGAGTACCCTACCTGCACATCGAGATGATTTCAGTAACTAATGTTTCTTTAGAAAATGTGTAAGTCACAACTTTTAAAAACACATTAAGTATTTTCATTCTATTGGGAAATGCATGTACCCAGTATGAGCTAAATGAGTGGTATAGCTGGCTAAGTACCTAGGAGTGGAAAAAGTTGCAGGGATTTTTAAGCGTGCAGGGATTTTGTTACACGTTTGAATGTTTAAGGAGTTAGAATTAAGGTCAGACAGTGCACTGGGAGCATGCGAGGAATTCCTCTCTGACAAACTCTTCTTTAAATCTGTAACTATAATGAACAGATACTGTGTTACCGAATCGCATTTGTAAAGCAAAGCAAAGAAGCTGTCTTATCTTGGGTTAAAACAAAAATCCAACTGTGTCCTTGTGCTGGAAGTAGAAATAAACCAACAGTGTATATCGTCAGACTTATTGGCATTGGAAAGAGGTTTGAATATCTTTAGCTTTGCAATATTTTGATGATAGCTACATACACTTGAGCTAATTTTGTTTGTAGTTGCACAGAGTGGTAAATTCTTTAGTCTGAAATAAATACATGAACAAACAAAAAAAACTTGAACAAAAACCATTCCAAGTTAATGAAGTGATTTACATGTATGTTTCTTTCCTACCTTGGTGGAATCAGCACACATCACACATGCTCTGATCTTGGTTACAAGCACATGCACCTTGTTTTTCATCTTAGTTCCTTTCAAAGTCACTGAAAGTTTTTAATAGCCATGTATCTTCATATATAACCCATTGTTAACTGGTTTGGATGGCTGGTCATAAATCCATTCACTTGGCAAGGTAGCACTGCTATCTGTATTTCTTTACTCATTCTTGTACTTTTTACAGTGCTGGTGAATTTGTTGCAATATTCCACATTTTTAAGCAGTAAAAATGTTTCCATGAGATACCCCATCTTTTTCGAGAGCATACTGTCAACTTCACTGGGATAGCAATCCAGCATTTATTCTGAATTGTTTCAAAAGCTGTTATGCATGTGACAGTCAAAATGAAGTGTGGAAACACTATATATACCTTCAGGAATTGTCAGAGTATTAATTATCATAAATAATAAATGTTAGTGATATGTAAGCTAAGATGCAAATACCTATGTAGTTGCTGTTTTATAGTCTATTTGGTTCTAACTTAATAAACAAGTGGAATATGGTCAGATGTAGGCCATTATAATACAGCAGAACAATTATGGTACATTTTGGTTTAAAATAAGGGTAAGAGCAAATATAAAATAGTGTTAATTTATTTCAGTAAATTAGCTTTGTATATGCAGAATGCCTTCGCAACAGAGTAAGGGTAATACATAATGTGCTCAAAAAATAGGCAGAAAGTATGTCTGACTGTAGATACATGCATATATATCTGACTATATACCAGTTATTTCATGTAATACTTCTACAACTCTTGGTTCTATCCTTGAAGATGTATGTGTGATGTTACTTTAGAAAAAAATAGACATTTTAATTCATTCTTCATTCTTATGTAGCATAAACAATTTTTTTTTTTTTTTTTTTGGAAGGGTGGGTGAGATAGATGGCTTCTTTAGGGAGAATCTGACCGACATATGGGTGTACAGAAAGCCACACCTATAGGCACATGTAGCAATAAGTGCACTTGAATGAGGCAAACAACAGTTTTGCTACAGCTTTTGGAGACACCAACACTTCAGTCAGTGTTCAGAACAGAGTTAGAAAGACAGTCATTAACTGTTACTGAAGGTCATACATCAAATAAATGACATGTAGGGTATAAGATGTGTAAGAACTGCAAGCCCAGGAGGTGACATGTTAGCAGTTGCAAACAGAGCAGAGGACTAGATTAAATTTGCATACAGTCATATTATTCTTAAACTATTGGGATGCCTTCAAAACAAAGGTTTGCTCTGGGAAATTTCAGACAATATTTTCAACTTGCACAAAGTTCTAGAAAAAATACACATCCTTTTACAAACTTAAAAAGTTGTTCTGCAAGGATCTGCACTTCATCAAAATACTGTGTTTCCTATGCATACAAGAGTTTCTGACTCAAATTCTATTGTCTCTGTTGAAAGTTTGTTAGATACATTATTTACAAAATCAATACAGACTTGATAGTCACTGGGCATATTAAAGTTCATATGAAAATGAAAGATGACACTGAAACTAGTTTTGGCAACGATTTACTGAAAAAACTATGAAAACACCTTTATTCTGATCAATGTGCATAACTGAAATGGTCTTTTCAAAATTGCTGTATATGTGCATATAGCATTTTTAATAAAGGATTTTTACCAGGTAGTTAGTACGTATTACCAATAGCACAGATGCAATTTACAGTGAGATAGTCCTATCGTTATGAAACTAATGAAAAGATGTGAAAATCTATTTCCATGCTGTGAATTTGAAGATCTGGGGAAAAATGGCAGTTACAATTGTTCTGGAGATAGACATCACAAAAAAAGATGAGGTTGTATTAAAATGGGATTAGCCCAAGGGAAACTAAAGATCATTTTTACTTTCATTAGAAGTAATGTTAACACTGTTAATTTTATCCTATTATTTCAATATATCATTATTTAAATATTTGCATGCCCTTTGTTATGGGCAGGAATACTGGAAAACAAGGAAACACAATTGCAGCTAAACAGTAAAAATGAAAAATGAAACAAACACAACAGTAATGAATACTTTGTAAAAAACATCTATGCTTGTATTAAATTATATATAAGGATTATTTAAGTTTACTCAGACTCACTGCTTGGAATATTTTCAATGGAATCTCAAAACAGTCTGCAATTTCCATAATTTTTTAGCTTTGGTAGTTCCAGACATCACATCCATGAGTCTTTGGGTATTTTTTTTATTTTTTGAATTAAAGCCTTATGTGGATATTATGTGCACATAAACTAACTGTATAGAGTTAATGCAGAAGGAGGATGAATCCATAGATGATGAATATTTTGAGAGAAAATTCTTGCACATACACAGGCAACAATGAGCAAAATGACTGGGAATATGTGGAAGTAGATCCATGATTGTGCTTCATACAGCTAGAAGGAAAAAAGAAAGAGGAAGAAAAGCACTATGAGCAATATAATACACCTCAAGAAATAAATTTGATGTTAATTGCAAAGGATGCAGAAGACTAAACTGATAATGCATTTAGACATTCCCTCTTCCAGAGGCAATTGCTAGGAAAGTCATTACAAAGAGCAGACAAAACATGCTTTTAAAAATATAAGAACAAATCAATAAAATGTTTTAAAATAGACAGTTATTCCTGTTCTTATATAGTCATGTCTTTTTAGACAAAACAGAAATTAACAAAATGCATGCAAGTCTCCTTCTGTAAGATATGTAAGATACTGTAAGATCTCCATTTTGGAATAAGCTATCCTGTTCTGTTTCTTGTGACTGACATACTGTAAACCTGGCCACCTTAAAACCCCTTTATTCAGGGTTAAAATCAAATTCCTACTCTTATGCCCCTCTGTCATATTTACAGAGACAACATTACTACACATAGTCCTACCTGGAGGTCGCTGTCAGCTGATCATCTACTTCATATTTTATGTGTCATCTTTTCAGAGCCTTCAGCATTAAGACTACAACCAAACCCTCCAACATTCCAGTAGATGCTATTTAATGATGTCTCCTCAGTGATAACTTTCAGAGATGTTTCCTAAGCTGATCTTAAATCACCGATGTATACTCTTAATAATTTTAGTTGTTTGCACTTACGACTGAAAGAATTCCATTCTCATAATTCACATTCGTTCAAAGGTACACCTCAGAAAAAGACCAAACATTTGTTACCTCATTTTGTTATCAGCAGATAGACAGATAGATTTCATTATTTTTACCAACATCTGAATATAAGAATATCTAATTGGTTATGATTCTTATTGATCATACCTGATACTAATCAGATAGAAGAGAAAATCAAAAGCAGTGGAAAGCTCTTCAGATTTCCCGTTTCTACATTAACTCCTCAGATAGCTCCTTATTTTTATGTCTAACATTTTGAAGAACAGTAGTAAAAGCCCTTTAAGATACTGACTTGAATAAGAAATAACTGATTCAGAGAAAACTGATCAAACACAAGCATTAAGTAATTTAATGCATCTCATCTGGGATTCACATGTATATTTAAGCAACTATTCGGTATCATAGAATGGTTTGAGTTGGAAAGGACCTTAAGATCATCTAGTTCCAACCCCCATGCCATGGACAGGGACACCTCGCACTAAACCATGTCTCCCAAGGCTCTGTCCACTGTGGCCTTGAACATCGCCGGGGTTGGAGCATTCACAACTTCCTTGGGCAACCCATTCCATTGCCTCACCACCCTCACTCTGAAGGACTTCTTATATCTAATCTAAGTTTAAGTTTCAAGCCATTACCCCTTGTCTTACCACTACAGTCCCTAAAGAAGAGTCCCTCCCCAGCATCCTTATAGGCCCCCTTCAGATACTGGAAGGCTGCTATGAGGTCTCCACACAGTCTTCCCTTCTCCAAAAAAAAAAGGGTTTCATTTTTTTTCTCCTGAAAATAAATTTAATTAGATAGCAATAGACTTATTCTATACTCCATGTTTATCTTCTTATCTTGATCTAATGAATTTGGGCCAGCTAAAGTTTAACCTGGTTTTAATACTATATAATCACAACAGTGCTGAACTAACTAAGTAGTATTTCAGGCTGTACATAAACATTGGTTTACTGGTGGAGTGTTCAGCAAACAGAAAGGCTTACCTAGAATTATGACTAACAAAGCCAATAAAAGCTGGTATTTTATTTGCCTTGAAGTCTATGTGTTACTGTTCTACAAGACAAAAAGTATATATTATTTTTCTAAAATACTGGTGAAAATTGCTGAAATCCCTCCAGAGCCTTGACTTTCAGCTGATGAAAATATTTATGTTCATGCTTAAAGAAAAGCATATGCTCAAGTCTTTTTCTATTCATTAATTATGTTTGAGAAGAAACTATGTCTCATAGGAGTGATGTGAATGCGGCCTAAGCACTTCCATGAAGAGAAATCGGAAGACATTTGTACTTAGCTATGCAAGTGAAACTTGTGATCAAGAAAACATGACGAAAGATGTGAAATAATGAAAAGTTTAAATAAGATGGGATCCAAAATAGATACCAAAATATAAGTAAAATCACATTCAGATTTTCTGTCATTCATGTCTGGTTTCTCATTACCAGCTTCAATTATAATTTCAGGGAATTTAGGTTATTGAGTGCGATTACCTGAAAAATATCTTTTAAATTTTATGCTGAAATAAGGATTAGATGTAGGGCTATAACAATGACAATACATATTTAAAAGACCTTGATTCCAGATAATTATTGTCCTTCCAAAGGACTGGTGAAAAAGATGGGTGGATTTAATGAATGAATTTAAGAGAAGGTGTAGCTTCTCTCTTAGCAGCACTATTTTTCGCTATGCTGAGACTTACGTGAGTGGTGAGAGTTAAGTATGTAACTGAATGGTTGCCTTCCTGTTCTGTGATTGATACCTGGAGAAGTGGCATAAGTATGTCATTTCTGAATGAAAAACAGATACATACCTTTTTTCTGAAAAGGTGTAAGGGTATCATCAAGAGATGAGAAAAAAAAAATTGTACCAATTTCTAACAGAAGCAATGAAAAAGGATAACAAGACGTAAGGGAAGAATCAAACAATCTAAGACAGTAATATCTTTTCATCAAACCTAATTTGGAGGTATTTGTCTGTGAGAAGCAATTGAGCATTTTGAGGTCTATAAAACTGGAGGTGAATGTGGCTGTGTGAAATTAAACGGCGCCTTATGGTTTGACAACTACCCCAGAAGAGCTACTTTATAGTATAGAACAGCTTAAAGTAGACATCTCCTTAGCATCTCCTTAAACAAGTAGCATAATTTGTATTCAGTTTATTGTTTAGGTTAATTCGTCATAAATTTAGAGTCCAACAAAGCAGGCAAACACTAAAGAAGCTTCTTAATGCAAAATTTGTTGCTGATTATAATGCATATGACCTCAGGATTTCTCTGTGATTTCTAACCAGATGTACAAGGTGTGAGAGAATTGCCATAATGGCACAGATTGAGGGAACCTTCCTGATCCCCAAAGCTGTTCTATGACCAGTGACTGTTCCTGAAAATTCCAGTGAAAATCTGCAGGTTCCACAGTTAATGCAGTAAACTGCTGGGTGTCTTGTAAGAATCCATTATCCAGCCTAGTAGAAGGTTAACAGCACTGCAGGATCCTTTCTAATGATAACCAGAACAAAATACGAGTAAAAAATGAAATTCAGAAAGGAAAAGCAAATACTTTAATGGTATTCGACATTCACAGTTATGAGAGAAACTGGGTGAAATCACAGATGAAATATGGGGAAAGTATGTAGTCCCATCTGACCAAATTTACAAGCTTAGTTTAATTGCGCCTGATTCTTACAACCAAGAGAGGAAATTGCGTCAATACCAGAACATTTACCATGTGTATATATCTCTTTACTAACTGCTGTGAATTAAAAAGTGTCGTTAATAATTTAAAATCTGGAGACCAAATTTATGCAGTGTTCCTTTCAATAAGCAGGTGTGGACAGGGATGCCAACAGTGTGTCCACAGTGGATCTGCAGCTTGCAAACTGGAGTTAGAGCAAATTGTTTATGAAGTCAGCTGATTTCAGGATTGTTGTGTGTTACAAATACATAAAAAGCTGATTACTGTTCAAATAAAGATCATTGGAGGAGAATAGCTTGATTTGATCTTAAAAAAAAAAAAAAGCAGTTAAGAAAACTGACTGTTAATGAACATTACTGGGTGGCATCTGGTTTAATCAGAATAGCTAGAAGCCAGGAATACAAGAATTTCCATACAGAGAATCTGGAACCTGCTAGCAGTTCTTTGCTCTCTGTGGACACATCTGCACGCAGAGCTTACATTTCCTCTGTGATGAAACATACTTCCACATTCTGGAGGCTTCTTTCATATTCTCTGAGTAGGTGTGGAGTAAACTTGAGACTAAAACACCTGCGTTTAGCTATCTACATGTGTAATGAGCGTATGAGCTGCTACCACAGTCAATGGAGATGCAGTCAGATTATGCAGTGGAGTCTATGAGACATTTTAGCTGACCAGCTGATAGGAATCTAAAGTATATTGAGATTACTTACTCTTCCTGGGGGTTCCTTTCTTGAATCTAGCGCAGAGAGATCCAAAATAGTAGTTAAATCCTTAACGAACAACCCAAGCAGACTAGTGGCACTAAATTCTAGCAAGCTGCATGAATCAAAATATGTCTTCCAAAGCAACACAGTGGTTCAACATTCTGATCTGGGAAATATCCGAAAGTGACAATTCTACAACTTCAGTAACCATATATGATCGTCTGAGATCATATATGTGTATAGACCCACCCCAATCCTTCCTGGCTCAGGGAATTCTCACTGTATATGGTTAGCTCTGAACTGTCTCAAAAATGCTGTAATTAACACATTTTTTCCTCATGTTGTAAAGACCTTGTATAAGAAATGAAAGCGGCAGTCCTCCTTCAGCTTATTAAGATGACATCTTGCATTTCACAGAGCACCAGAGTGCAGTACAAATCAAGCTATTATGGAGTCAAAACACCCTTCATTTCTCCATCCTAATTCTCTACACTTTCTCCTGCATTAAAGATGGAAACAGCATTGAAAGTGACCCAATGCCTTGGAAATATTATTTAACTACTTAAATTGAGGAAATTTTACCACAGTGCTTTTCACTGTTGCTGTACTATAGAATAGAAGCAGTTTATCAAATAGGCAGAGATCAATATTTTGGTCTTTATAGATCAATACCAAACCTTTAAAATTCACACAGAGATCTGAAGGCAGTTAGCGGAAAGTACAAAATTGTCATGTGATATATTCCCACTGGGAAATCAATTCAATAAAGAAGTCACTTTTTATATTGGCTTTGGTTTCTAAGTTGGTTTAAGGTTTAACAACATTCTAGGTGCTCTGTAGTAAGATAGTCTCAAAACTGTAATCACAAGACACCCCATAAACCAATGAGAATGTCTCTTTACATATGAGTTATCATACTCAGGTATTAGGACATTATCACACAGAAAACAAAACATGAAGAGAAAGGAAAAAAACCTGTTGCATATCTTGTTTGTGCAGTGATGATACAGCTGTGATGTAAACTGATGATACAGCAGGCTGGAAATCTCACTGCTTGACTGTAAAAAAACTGGCAACCATGCAGTCCCAGAGAAATCTTCACCTTGCATTATGTTTTAAGTCACCTACCTTAACAATTATACTAAAAATGTATCTGGACTGAGCTAAAGTTGTCTAGCTGTTTCCTTTTCACTGGTTAACAATGTGACTCTCTGTCTCTTGAATGATACTACCACAGTGAAAACTCTGGAGTTTTGCTCATACACTTCACAGTCCTGCTGGCCAAAGAAAAGCAAGGTATAAGACAATCCTTACATGAGATACAAAAGAATTTTTTATCAGAATTGTCCTTTGAAACCTCCAACAGAAAAGATTAAACCTTCTCAAGAGTAGCTCTGTTCACTGCCAAGTCAACAGGTCTTTGTGCTTTCTCATACCAAAAAGTGACACGCTTATCAAGCTAATGTAATTATTTTTTTATCTGTTGTCAGAAAGAATACAAAAATGATAAGGTCTTTCTACACTGTACATCAGTTTCAACTTGAGAGATATTCACTCTTTTTATAGCAATTCCTTTGACAGAACCTGATAATTTTCTTCTTTTAAGGAAGTATTAATTTCATTACCTAGCAACAATTAAAAATATCCTTTTTCTTTTTCTTTTTTTTTTTTCCAGTGAACTTCATACAAAACTCGAGGTGTGGGATATAAGTCTTATGTCAGCACTGGTGCACTAGTATAGAACAAGGCAATAGCTCCAAATTAGAAAACACTGTGTTAATGCCCTTCAAATCCCACTCACATTATCACAATATTTAGACATTCTACCACCTACATATCAAGCTGTGGACTTCTATTTCTACAGAAACTATATTTCAGGCATAGAACTAGAAAACTGAAAGAGGAGAGGTAGAGGAAGGAAGCATTAAAGGGAGTATGAAAAAGAGGAAGAGAGCATCCTAACGATAAATGTAATAGCAGTAACTTATTTACATATCTTTAGATCAGTGGTCCGCAACCTACAGCTCCCAGACAGAATATTTCCTCTTAAGACTCTTTGATGTTTTTCATAGCTACAAAAATGAAATTATGTGATGGGGACTGGTTTACTGTATGACACTGAAGGCTCCAGTGCCTAACAATAATTTTGTTCTCAGCAATGAAAAATTAATTATGAAGCTAATATTATTTGGATCCCATATTGTGATTTATCCGTAAACCAGTAATCTAGACTGTAAGAAATTATCTTCTGTTTGATGGAGATCCCAAAATGTAATTCTAACATTGGAATAAATATCCACATTTCTTTTTTGCCTGAGGCTCTTTGTAGTTCATCAAGATTTTTTCTCCTAACAGGGTTGTTGATTGGATGAAGTAAATATGCTTTGTTTATTATAAGGAAATGAGGAAGAAAAATGGCTGGCTTTTGAGAATTTTGAGTTCCAGAATTCTGAGTTCCCTATTAGAACATGGGAAATAAGTTTTCAAATAATTAATCAGTGTCCTCAGGGCACTGTATTTCACTTAATGTAAAACTTCAGATGCTGTCCAAATATCTGAAATGTGGAGTTCATAGCAGTAATGTTTTGCTAATTCCCTTGAGACTGATCCATAAATGAAAAAAAACAAACAAAAAACCCACCAAAACCCCCCACGTTGATTGATGGAGAAAAACTTAGGCCAGAATAGGATTGTCTTGGTAGGGTGATACACGGTAGTTTATGCTGTCACAACCAGCCTTTGTCTTTAATGTTTCCACTGTCGGCAACCTTCCACCTTTGTCCAGCATTAA
Organism: Nestor notabilis; assembly: GCF_000696875.1. Lineage (NCBI taxonomy): Eukaryota > Metazoa > Chordata > Aves > Psittaciformes > Psittacidae > Nestor > Nestor notabilis. Next base: position 19,563 of record NW_009929614.1, on the reverse strand, counting down.
TATGACCTTCTAAGAGTAAGGACCCAAAAGCTAGTGTAGCTTTTCCACAAATCCAGCATATTTGTTCTCAGACAGCAAAAATCACAGGTGTTAATAATGAAGCAACTAAATTACTATTTTCTATCCCTGAAGAGAAGCCAGCAACGATCAGGGAAACAGATGGACGAGCAAGAGTGGTAATTCAGATTCTTACACGCATATGAGATTAAACTGCAAAATAGTTGGTTCTTATGTTTATCAGCAAATGCTTTATATGCTACACTGTCAAACTGAAACAGTGAAAATGCCATGTTAAACCAGCATAGTGACTGGAGAGATAAGACTTCCTCTTTTAATTTTGCTTTCTTGTTGCTTTTTTGGGAGTTTGTTTTATTGTGGGTTTTGGTTTTTTTTTTCACTTTAAGGCTAGAATAAAACCACACAAAAACTAATGCTTTCTACTGCTATTCTAGTAGGGTTCCCCACCCCACCCTTTAATTTTAAAACAGTAATTAAAAAAGATAAATACATAGAGCATACTCCAAAGAGCAATATCATTAGAAGTGTTACCATGAGATCCATAGGGAAACATTTTTATTGGCCCATGCAATCTTTTCCTTTTAATATAACATTTAATCTACTCCTTTTGCAAACAAAATATCCAGGGAGCTGTTAAGTTTTGCCTTTTTAAAAATAATCTTATCTGTTTCGGTTGTGATAATGGTTTTCCTTTCTTTCTTCAATTTTCTTTTCAATCTCTGGGAATTTCCAATGTAAACCATTTTCAGTCTGAGTAAATATTTAATATGTAATCAGGCTCAATATCACAAATATCATGTAGGCACTTAAAGGCCAAGTTTAAGAACATGAGTCAAAGAGAGAGCTTATAATAATCCTACTGAGCTTGCTTAGGTCCCGAATGACTGTTGAAAGCCAAGAGTCTTGGCCTGACTAGTCCATTTCTAATGCTACATGTTGTTTCCAAACTAACTGTCTTTCTGTGTAAGTGATTCCCCTGGACAGCTTCATGCAACCCGCAAGCAATGTAGACCAATGTGACTGAGCTCAGCAGAAGCTCCCACAACAATTTTCATTCAGTAATAGAGCCAGGGAAAGGGAATGTGTTGCAAGCCACATGTTTTAACAGGCAGATGCTGGAAAGTCTGCAGTGGAACAGAGGGAGCAGGGAGCAGGTTTTAGTCTGAAAGTGCTTTACTGTAAATGAAGGCCTGGCCATACACAGCTCCCAGTTCTGGACAGCCGAAGCTAGATTTGCAGCCACATGAACCAAGAAACAGTTTTAACTTAAAAAAGAATAATAAATCAACACTTGAAGCAAGGCAAAACAAAGTCATTTTCCATCTCCATAAAACTCACAGTGTTATTGACCTTTCTGAACTGTATTTGCTGTTTGAAGTAAAGCCATCTTTAGAATGCCTGCAGGTGTCTACTGTGCTTAACATGCTGTATTGTGTGCTTATGGCAGTGGAACTAAATAAAAAGGAAACCATCCAATTTTTTTCCTTTCTCTAATGTTACCATCCACCAGAAATTTGAAGGTCCATTTATCTGTTCTGATGTGATACTGGTTTGTTGTAGCGAAGGCAAAGAGTTTCAGAGTCAGATTTGATAAAGCTTTTAAACTTTGAGGGTGGCCATGCGATAGTCCTAAAGGAGTGAACCTGAAAGGACTAAGTAATGCTTTAGTTTCATATGTCTGCTGTGAGATCTCTCTCTTCCATCTGTGATGAACACACATACATTTTCCACTAGTAGAAAATCACTCAGAACATCAGCCTTTCTATGTGTTTGGAGGATAAGGCAAGGATTCTTTTGATGTTTGCAAATCCTACTTCTGGAAAGGAAGTTTGGGCATTACTGAAATTCTCTTCAATAGCATTTAATAGTGGAAGGCAGCTGATCAATTCAATGGTAAGAAAGGTAATCGTGTGAGTATGATTAAGGAGGTTGGGAAAGATAAACATAGACAATCTTTGACTTCTGCTTCCCTCCTGTTTTCCTTCTGTTTTCATTCTATTTCATACTTTATATAGGATCATTGTGTCCTGTTTGAGCAGTTGAATGTGGGGATAATAATGAAATTGCACATAGTTCTCTTAAATCATTAGTTTTTTAATTATACTGATTTTGAAAATATAAACGAACCTAGTATTAAACACATGTAATTTCAGTTTACATTTTTAGGCATAACACATTATGTTGTTATTAAAATGTATCCAGTTTTGTCACCTATACCATATTGAGATTATGATAAGCACCCGGCATTGCTTAATTTGCTTTTACCACATATATCGAACTAGATCTAGAGGCATGTACTTATTAAAACATTCAATTTTATTCTTGTTGCTTTAATTAGGTTTGTATTGTAGAAATGTGGATAATTATCAGTGGAAGATATATAGGGGCATTTCATCATAAGCAAGTAGCTATGGAACAAATTGGTACATAACCTTTACTAAACCGTTTAAATTTTTGAAACATCCAATTTTTCTTTTGTGAATTTGAAGCAAGAATAATTTTGGTTTATATTTTCATTCTATAGATTTCTAGGGTTTTCAGACCAGGAACTGCATCCTTATACAATGGAAGAGAGAGGAATATTTTATCTTTCTTGATGTGTTGTCTTTTTGTGTTACAACATCTGAAGATCATGGTTAGCCTCTAGTGGAACAAAACTGTACAGGTACTTGGGGGAAAACAGTCTAAGTCTGACTTTTCCCAAAAGGCTGAGCTCTAACAAACCTGACACTGTCATAAACTCCATTATCTATTTAAAACTGGCTGTTTCTCAGTTTCTTCTGTGTGGGATGAGAGGAGACTGTTAAGTTAGCAGGTATAAGATGGGGAAGTTTAAAACTGTTAACATTACAGTTAAATTGTGATGTTTAAGCTCCCAAAAGAACATTCCTGAGAGCTGCAGGGACTGTATTTAAGAAATGTCCATTTACTTAGAATAGTAAAGAGGAAACAGGAAAAAATAAATATCCATGCTGCAAGATAGAGCACTGAAGGTAAGGGAAAAGGTCAGTACATTCAGGAAGTTATTTATATCAGGAGTGCCAGGAAACTCTTAAAAGTTTTCGGTTGATAGTCACAAGTCCATAGCACCTTGATTTATCACTGTGTCAATAAATGATGCAGATTTTCATTTTTGTCTTTGAAACTTGAATTAATGATATTTTCCTCATGTGAGAAATATTTTTGGATTGTTTACTTTATATAGCAGTCAGATTAGGAGCCAAGTTTTCTGCAGCAGGTGTAGTAGCGGAATATTTTCATTCGAGTTCTGTCTCTATGTGTTAAACCATAAGTATTATATAAATGGCAGCAATTTGCCATCATGATGCTGTAGTAACATCACTCTCAGGTGACATCCATAAAGGGTGCAGATGGTATCTAAAACCAGCTGCCAGATCCTAATTAGTAGAGGTCAGAACAATGTCTGTGTCCATTAATGTGCACTTGCTGACATGAAACAAAGATTATTGTAGTATTGTTGTTGTTAATCCAGTATGTAAGGGTCTTTTAACGAAAATATAAGATGATAAATTGCAAGTAAGTTGCCCAACTATCTTCCTGTGTGGTTTATCCATTTTAGAGTCAAGGTGTACATACTGTTCATAATTGTTTGCTTTGTTTGTTTGAATTACTGTTCATTTTCATTGTATGCTCAAAAATCTTCATCAGCAGATTGATAAAGTCCCAGGTGGTCTTAAGATGAGACTAGAGATGTCTAGTCAAATAGTATAAGCCCCATTATTTGACAGGAATTATGTTTAAGTGTCACTGGGGCACTATGATTTTCATATTAAAAAATCAATTCAGAGGCATAGTAAATCAAGATGGATTTAGTGACTTCTGAAGGTCGAATATGACTCTTGATCACAGTTCCTGCCACATGGTTGTGTTTGTCACTTAATGTTAAAAGGGGTTTGTTTCCTGTGATTCTTTAATTTTAGAGCTCATTGCAGATGTAGGTACACTGAAAAAGTGGAAGCTTAATGGAAGTGTGAAAAGTTACTTCTACATGGTAAATTCCTACTCTGTTTCTTTTGCATGATCTTGCTTATCCAAAGCCTGTTTGTGTGTGGAAATAAAGGGAAAGGGAAAGGCAGGAGAGGTAGAGAAGAGAGAGGAAGAGGAGGGAGATGAAGAGAAGGAGAGGGAAGGGGAAGAAAAAAGTTAGGAAAGGAGAAGGAGGAGAAGGAGAAGGAGAAAAAGAAGGAGAAACGAAGTTAGATGAGGAGAGTGTAAAGTGTGTTATGCGTGGTGGATGTTTGACAGGACATTTTGAAATTGCCAGGACACACTGCTGAAGAAAACAGCAGCAAGTTGTTTCATATGTCTGTGCAGCGTATTAAGGGGAAGCTTGATGGTTTAAAGTGTCTTTTTACATTCTCTCTCTTTCTCTACTGTGATGAAATTGGAAACGTGCTAGCAAACTTCTAAAATATTGTTAGATATGCACTCATATTTTTCATTAGAGATCTCTGACTTGACACTGAGAGCTAGAAAGGGAGGGCTAAATCGTCAAGATTTGATATGTCTTAAGACAAGCTTCTCCTTTTCAGAGCCAGGAGTTTCCTGAGGGTAACTACTTGCCATAGATACTCTGCAGGTAGTAAAAAATATCCAAAACACTTCCTTTTGAAGAAATCTGTACTAGCCATATTTTCAGTTCATCCCTTTACTGTCTGACTGTTATATGTCTTTGTGTAATCTTATTGTCATCGATTATAAACATTATCAGGGTTTTGTTTACTACTTTTAATCTTAACATTTCTTTTCTTCTTGATCATCACCACAACAGCACTAATGTTTTCTAACACAGCCTGTTACTGCTTTATTTAGTTGGCAGCCTGCCCCCAGCAATGTTGTTTTATTACTAGTAGCAGTTGAGATATGAGAGGTACATAGTTCCCAATGGCAACAAATGTAAACAAAGCAAACAGAACTCTCTGAGAAACCCTCAAAAGAAACACACTGCTAACCAAAGAAACCACATGGGACCCTAAATGGGGCAGGCAGCCTTCCTTTGATTCTTTAGCTAGGCTAATTATTTTTACAGTTGAAAGGACATGCTCTCTTAAAAAGTTGTGGAGATGGATTTCTCTTTTCCTAAGATGAAACATTGGTTTTGTGGCTACTTTATCATAATGGGCAATATCACAAAAGCTTGCATTGTGCCAAGAGGCAGAATACTGTTACAAAGGGAATCATGTTTTATTTCCTAACATCAATATGTTATCTGCTCTGATCTATCTAATAGCCCTTTTATCAGTGAAGACATTCAGTTATAACCTGTAACATTTTGTGGCAAATCCCATAGCAAATTAATTCCCCATTTCTCCTTTTTAACAAGAACTGTTTCAGACACAGGTGCCCTCCTTAAGCTCTGCACATCCTTGCACTTCTGCTGCATCATTTGCAATGTAGCTTTGCTGTGAGATTGCTGTTTTCTCTGCAAGTCATTTCAGGGTGAGATTCTGATTGCAGAGAAACTACTAAGTTACTGCTTTGGTTTAATATCAGGGTGAAGTGGTGTGTGTGTTTTTATATGTCTTCATAGAGACCTGACCCAGGAATCAATAGTTTTCCAGTTTCCAGACCTTATCCTGTGCTCTATAATCCTGACTTGTTTCAAAAATACCAGCAAAGCTGAATGTGCCATTCATGTTGTGGTTTAAGCCCAGCCGGCAACTCGGAACCACGTAACCATTTGCTCACTCCCCACCTTCTTCCCCCACTCCTGGAGGGATGGGATGGAGAATCGGAGGAATGTAACTCCCATGGGTTGAGATAACAGCAGTCCAGTAACTAAGGTATAATACAAACCACAATGATAAGTGAAATAACAAGGGGAGAGGATACAATTGCTCACCACCCACCGACCAATACCCAGCCCAACCTGAGCAGTGATCTGGGCTTTCCAGGTAACTCCCCTCTGCTTATATACTGGGCATGACGTGCTGTGGTATGGAATACCCCTTTGGCCAGTTTGAGTCAGGTGTCCTGCCTCTGCTTCCTCCTGGCTTCCCCTCCTCCCTGGCAGAGCATGAGACTGAGAAAGTCCTTGGTCAGAGTAAACATTACTTAGCAACAACTAAAAACATCGGTGTTATCAGCATTGTTCCCAGGCTGAAAGTCAAAAACACAGCACTGCACCAGCTACTAAGAAGGAGAAAAAATGACTGCTGTAGCTGAACCCAGGACACACATAGACAATAAATCCTGGCAGGATTATTGTTAACTACTACTAGGTCTAGAAGATCACTTACTAAAATATTTGGTTTTCAGGGAGGATGTCACTCTTCTGTCACCTCTCACAGGGTAACTCTGCTAGGAATCTTTCTCCTTAGTACTTTGCACAAGTTTGAAAGCCAGCCTTGGTCCTGCAGCTGACCTCAGGTCAGGACTGAGTTTAGAGAGGGTTAATGCTGCTCTAAGGAAATGCTCTTTTGGAGCTGCTTACCAGGAAGCTCTGGACACTCACGCTGAAGCATGCATGTTGCCTAAAATGCCAGCAGGTGTAAGCAGCCGAGCCTCACTGAAAAAGTACCAAGGCCAAAGGATTCTAAGGATTTAGGACTGTAAACTAAGTCTTGTGGCAATATTACTGAATTTTTAAACAGAGGGACAAAAACTAGCATCTGTAAATTGCCATACAAATGATGTTGCCTCTGATGCTGAAACCCAGACCTAATAATTTTCTTTTTAAATTTCCTTCCCTGAGCTATGAGAGTACATATTTGAAGTATTTGGGAACTTCCTTTGGATAAAGGCTTTTCATTTTAATGTAATCCATACTGCAGTTGAATGAGAGATTTCTGGAGGAATCACCAGAAATCGCTGGCAATGTGTGGGACAGTGGAAGAGGCAAATGACAACTAATCTATCATTTAAAAGACCTAAACTTCATCAAGGATAGATATTTTCTGCCTTTCTAGGTTCCTTCAAGCATACAGATCTGTGCTTTATTCTGAGTTAACGTTTGTCCACAAAACTGAAAACTTTAGTTAAGCTTTCCAAAACTATAGATCTTGCTATATTAAAACATGTGGTTTTGAGCCATTAGGCCTTCAACACACGATATGGTCACTGCAGAATTAATGAGAAAGGAGTTTACTTTATTGAGCAGTGAGAATGAAAATAAATATTACTCCTTTCTCCAGTTTGCAGTGCACTATCTATCTTTAATTTTGTTGGTTTTGAATTATGACCTTTGCAGACAGAATGTTCCTTTAATGCATTAAGTTTTAGTTTAATTTCATAGTTATACTGAAGAACGTCAGAAATATAATAAATATTTAAAAATTGTGTAGCAACTTGAATCTTAAGATCAAGTCACTACACATCAAGATTCAATACCCAGTTTGATATTTTAACATAGCTTTGCATTTTAACTTGCCTTACAGGATTAACAAGTGATTTCTTGGTTTCTGTCATTTCTCGGGTTTATTCTTTTATTTTCAGTTTAAGTATGCTGCATTAGTTTTGCGATGTTTCTGAAGTGTATTTGGAAAGTGTTAGGAGAAGCTACAATCCAAGGCTTCCCTTTAGTTACTTACTTGTTAACTAACTAATTTATTTTCTTACTTACTTATGTTAGTTGAAGAGTTCCTAACTTTTGAACAATGGGCTTTGTATTATACTACCCCCAAAAGTACTGTTAGATTGAATCCATTAGTTGGAAAGTGGTTAAGTGTATAGGAGCAAGAAGTCTAACTTCTTTTTCCAATGGTTTGCAGTCTAGATAATACAGTGAATGTATCTATTTATTTTGCTATAGCATAGACAAAAAATATCTTGGCTATTAAGCAGTACAATTTTCAGCCCATAATTTTCTTTCTTCTTTTAATTTCTTGTTTTATCGGAACATACAGTGACATAATTAGTTTTATAAAACACAGTGTATATTATATATAAGATAAATATGTGAGAGTCTGAGAACAAGGGCCTTAGTTTTTGGTTTTAAGATTTTTACTTTTACTGGCTATACCTTCCATATAATTTCTACAGCTTTGGCAAATAGCAAATCTGCACACACGGTAACTGTTGTTTTTTAATTTGCTACTTCAATTAAGCAAACCCAAAACTATTACATGAGCATCAGTTTTGTTCACCAATTAAATGTCTTTAGCACTATTATCTCCACAGCCTCATTCTGTTTACCAAGTGCTGATGTACTTTTTTCCATCTGAAGGGCTAAGCATCTGTTTGTATGGGAAAGTTCCATCAGACTGTAATAATCTCCAGTTAATTGCACAGAAAATATTTATTTCTCACACATCAAATTAATGAAACAGGTTCCGTGAGAAAAAAATCACATCAGCTTGGCAAACAACACCTATCAAGCTATGTAAGACTTCCAAGGCATTCTTGGCAGAAATCCTGTATCTAGAAGAAATGTATACCTGTGGGAATACTGTCATCATTTAATTAGCAGATGATAATGTTGTTGTACTTTGGTTTATTGTTGCTTTGTTTTGTACCTAGGAAGAATAAAATAAAAAATTGTTTTCCTGAGTTTGCTAATGTGCCATGTCATAGCTACAACAGTATCATTGAAGCATGATAATTTTCAAGCTCCCTCAAACACCATTTAATCTTAATATTAAATAAGATTAATATTTTATTAGTATTCAGTATTCCTAGAACACTTACTCCTCCTCATGTATAAATGTGAAAGGAGCTTTTTGAACACCCCACTTTGATTACTTTACTGTAATGACTATCTTTCCTGTCTAAAAGCAATGTGAATGTTTTCCATGTGTCTGCAACAATGATTGTTTCTTATCCCATGCATATTTATGTATTCCCTTCCCACCAGTGCTAATATTCCCTGTGCTGTGTTGTGTGTGAAGGCAATGACACTATACACAACTGCTTGCAACAACAAAGGACAATGATGCATAGAGTCATAAGATTTTTTGAGCAATGGAAGCAGAAATCATAACTTGATCTTTCACTATTTAGGTTCGTTTCGTTGCTATAAAATTCATATCATTTTTCTTAATACAAATTTCTGAGAACCTCATAAATATTTATTTTTGCTTCCATGGACTTGGCTTTTTATGCCATCTGCTTCTTCTGAAGCTGACCTAAACGGAGGTGCATGGAATTTGTATCATACATTAGGGCTTGTAGTCTGTCCATCGATATTCAACTTTAGTATCTAGGAATTAACTTTTTAAGTTGATAGAATTTGATGTCAACTACCTGGACTTACTAAACCTACTTTTTTTTTTAAATATGGATGAAAACAATGACTTGTTGTTGATTTGCTTTCTCATTTTTCCCCTTGAAACTCTTCAAATGACAGATTCTTCATTCTTCAAATGAAAGATTCCGTTATGAAAGGATCATTCACTTGTTATTTGTTATGTAAAGCACACACAGAACTGTGTTCATGAAGTTCTCCCTGCCTGAACATGAAAATATTATGGCTTCTCACAGGAGATATGGTCGTTATAGCTCAGGAGAGAAACCCTGAAAAAACAAAATACTTAAGATCTTTAAATAAAATCTGCATTTCTTCTGAAATTATGGTAAAAAATGTCTTTTGGAAATAGGTCACTCACAGTTTCAAAGTCTTGTAATTTGGAAGGATTTGGATAAGTTAGGACTTCAGGTCTCTGGCTCATGGGTTAAATAGTTTATTTAGAAGTGAGGACTAGACACAATGCATTTTTTAATCAAATTTAATTAATAAAAGCTGGTTTCTTACTATTGCATCAAATCTCCATGATTTACCCTCTGGAAGAAGTGTTCCTTATTTAAACCCAAAACTTTTTTATATGAAGTAAATCATGTAACAGTAACACAAATCAAAGCTTCCAATATACTTAAGTGTATAAGTATTGTACATATTTACATCACTCATGAAATACTGTCACATTACAGAGATGTAATATGAAGCAGTCAGTCTTAAAGCTTGAATACATTGCTAGTCTTCAAATTTCCTGTGTTTTGGAAATGTTTCATTTTGGGGACACACAGCAAGCAATTTAAAACCAAATATAATATTCTATATCTCTTAAAAAAAACCCCACCCAAAAATATTAGAAACCCATGTTCTCTTCTCCAACTTTACACTGAAATTATGGCTAGAAATGCACAACCCGGATGATTATACCCTGTTACATATGCAACAATCTGTACTTAAAATAGCTTTTCTGTAGTATATATTACTTCAGAATGGGATAGGTAAGTGTGGCGTGAAATCTTCATCTGATTTCCTTAAGGGATGCCTTGTTGCATTGCTTTTACTAAGTATTAAATTCCCACAGTGTAAAATCTTAATATAACACCATTCTATAGGTAAGAAACAAAGATGTATGATTAGAAGTTTGGTAACATTCAGTAAATGCAAAAAGGCAACACACATCTTGCCTGGCTGAAGAAAAACATCTTCTTGAACCTGCCCCACTTCTCCCTCTCTCTCTTTCCCATTCCCACATATTACCTTTGTTATCTGTTATTACAGAAACATTCGTGAGATGATGACCTGGTGCAGGTCAGATCTGTGAAGGAAAAAAAAATAGAAAAAAAATTAAACACCACATGAAATAAAAGCAAAATGTCAAATCAGCTTAAAGTGAGTATGAATAGCTTTATCATGAAAAGTTTGTCACTGAGATAACAAAAAACAGTAGGCTACTCATTAGTAGCAATATAGAACCACTGTTTATCTGCTTTGTGTATTTTAGAAACCATAGTACTGTAATAGAAAGCAGAATATTCTCAACTAGCTCAAGTCTTTCATATCAAACATACTGCAATAGTATTGTGTAGCTGCTAAAGTGTATGAATATGATCAGAGGCTGCAGAGGAAGAAAAAGCTAGGGAGAGAAAAGGAGAGAGAGAAAAGAAAAAACCACTTTTCCAATGAGGAAATGGAGAGGTTGTGTAAAGGTAATTCTTTGACAGTCTCCAGATCTGACTCCAACTGACTCAATTGCTGCCTGCTGCTTCTGGGCTTGTTGCAAAAGCTGGGATTTTCAGGTGGCACTGAACCCCCTGACCAGGACTTGGCTGTGAGGAAAATGCATGCATAGGAAGAAAGAGTGGATAGAAGGCAGTGGGCTTTTGTATGTCTTCAGTGAGAATTTCAGGGTTTCTGTTAGACTTGTTACGCTCCAAAACAAGATGACTGAGTGGTCTTTTTCAAAACACTTTACTGAGATAGACCTTTCCTTACTTCTACTGGGTTGAATAAAAGCAGTTTCTGAATACATTATCCTTGCTATCTTAGTGTACCAATACAAATGTCATAAACCATGTTGCAAAATCTATCCTCTTTCACAGTTTTTACTTTGAAATGTTCCTCAGCAAGTGCTAATCAGCAGAGCTAATTCCTTTATTACAAGAAAATCTTGACACTATTGCACAACACGAGCAATGAAATATCTGCCAAGTTTTTATTGAAAAACTAGATCCAGCTTTACATGGTTCTTAAATCCCCATGCAATCCCATCTCAGTCACTGAAAGGCGTTTATCACTTTGCCTCACAAAAGTTGCCATGAAGATTTTAACTCCTGAATTCAGCAGGTAAGTGAACGTATGAAATATATCACTTTATTGTTGTGTTTCAGGCATTTTCAGTTACACAATGTCTTAAATTCAAATGCAGAACTCCTATAATTACAGTCTCCTCCTTACCTCAGTTTTATACTAATGCAACCATGCAGCACTCTTGTTGAACATATCTAGCTTTTTCAAGTGATATAGAAAAAACAGAGGAGTTATTCTTATTTCTTAGAGGTATATGAAACTTGAAATTAAACATTTATCTACTCTGAGGCACAGGATGTTTTATTTTCTGTTATTGGGTTAATACTGAATGCAAATTTCCTCAGTTTACCTGCAAAGAAGTTTGCAATGTATGGAAGGACAATTTTTTTTTTTTTGTCAGAAAACATTGAGAAAACTCTAAGTTTTCTCCTGAGCTAGTCAGTAGAAACTTTTCTTCTGCTTTCAGCAAGACTAGGATTTTGTACTTAATTTCCAGTAAGTTTTTATGTCTCAAATCTATCTTTATGTTTACAGTATGTAGGAAACTGTACAGGTCTTTTTGAAATCAGCCTAACAAAATCCTTACCCTCTTGAAAGTTATGTTAAGTCTTCCGAAGCTTGGTATTCTTTTTGTCTCTGTGTCTTTTTTTTTTTTTTTTCTTCATTTAAAAACTTAAGGATTAGCTCTTCAGTTCCTGTGGGATGTCCTGGGTGAGTAGCTCTTGAGAATGAGCTGTTACAAGATTAGTAAGTGCAGAACAGCTATATCATGTAGACCTCCATAGATAATGAACTGAAATAAGTTCAGCAAATTTGAGGTGTTACAGCACTTTTCTATCATCGTGCTTTTAACTCTTCTTTTGTGATTATCAAATATGCCAGAGTTAAATGCCTTCTGAATCTGAGAGCTGGAACACAAAATTTAAGTGATAAAGAGAAGAGCAGCACAAGATTAAAAAAAAAAAAAAAAAAAGAAAAAGATGAAGCCCTCCCAAACCTTAAAGAAAACATCTTGAAACTCCATAAATATTTTAGCAAACACATTTGTTCCTAACTCAGATACAATTCACAGACCTAACAGGAAATAGCTCTTCGTCATTTCTCAAAGTTTTCAAAGGGTTTCCTTAAACTATACCTATGAAAAGAAAACTTGCATATGTAGTTTTCTCTCCTCTGTCCATTCCTTCCATTTTGAATAAAATAACAGACCTTGCAGCTGAAAGCATAAAATCAAGAATTTGTCTGTCTTATGTTGTATACTCAAACTTGTTTGGGAAATAAAAATTATTAATTTAATAGTATAACCTTTCCTGTAGTTTTTATATTAATCTTTCCTTTATTATCATTGAAAATTCCTTCTTCTCTGTATGTGAGTGTCCAATGTCATGGTGCTGAAAAACAGAGGAGAAAAACAAGTGTGCCTTAAGAGGAGGTCTGTCTCCCAAACAAAGCTCTGGGAGGTGGTATAAATTACACATTGCACTAAATTCTGTCTTAACTGAAAATATCATTAGGGATTAGAGCCTTATAAATGGAACATGTTAATCAATTGTTTTCTTCACCAGTTGTGAACATACCTTGTGGCTGAGGAAGATAAAGGCATTGTGGGTGTTTGCAGAGGGTATCGTAAGCAGGAAAAACAAGTCAGAGAAATGGCATATCAATAGGTAAGAGAAGGTTCACATCAACTGTTTTATCTTTTCCTGCTACACCCATAGCACTTCCTGATAACTCATGTTCTCACACTTGCATTTGGTGAAATCTGCACATCACAATTATTTTAGCCAGAATGCCGGTTTATGACACAAATGCTGTCGATCTAACAGTTCTGACAGATCCAGATACGTCAATGTGAAAATGAGAGCAGAAGAGAGCCCTTTGTTGAAAGGATAAGGGCTCTGTTATTACACAGCTATGAGAATAATATTCTTTTAAAATGAATAATCCCCTTGAATTGTTTCTGCTCAGTAAAAAGATAGGCATTCCAAAGTTAAAAAAAAAAAACAACACTGCCCATTTTAATGCTTGGTTTGTTTGTTTGTTTGTTTATTGATTGGGTTTTTGTTTGTTTATTGGTTGGGGCTTTGTTTATTTTTAGAATTGGGATTTGACAAGCCATGCATCCATGGACTTGTGAATTTCAAGGTGTTTGCTATAGATCTACCTCAGTCTTCACTGGTACTGGAATATGAGATGCAACATTATTATTTCTGATGATAGAAGATGGAAAAATGTGAACAGATATAAAAACTGAGATTATTTTTGTGTAAAAATTAAAAATACTTAAAGAATGATGCCAATTTTGGCCTAAAATTGGAAATTGCTAAGGAAATTAAAAGTATTCTGTTCTTTTGCACCTTTTTTCCTTATCAAGAGAGAGACAGGTTATGAAATTCAGGAGATTTTCCAGACTGTCCTTATTCCTGTGCGGGTCACAGAAAGCATCCCAGTCTATCTCTTAGGTGAAGAGACAGAAACTTCTCTTTGCTACAGATCTCCTAATACTATAGGCTGCTATTTTTGCAGTTTCCAATTTTGTATTTTGAGTAGAAGGAACTGTCTAGGTTCAACTTTCCAGGAACAGTGTTCCCTTCTCAGTGGTGGTTTTCTAGGAAAATTTAGAACAGACTGGCATTATTAAATGTTTTCCTGTGTCATCATGTAAAGAGACACTCTGCTGGTTACTTAATTTTCGCTGCCTTACCTCTTCTCCTACCTGAATATAGTTTCATTCTTTCTCCATTTTGTCTTTTTCAAACCAACTCTTACCCTTGAATTCACTAGGCACATATATAATTTGGCTGCAATATAACCAGAAGATTGATCTTCTTTTGCATTTATACATGCAGTAATGAACATCTCAGATGTACACAAACGGTATGAATCATCTTCCATTTTGAAATATATTCTGGCATTTATATACCAAAACAACAATATAGGAAGAAAAATAAAATCTTAGTGAATGGGACCAGTATTCCTTTTTCTTTTACAGGAGTGGATAGCTAATTCAGTATAATTCTGTACAAACATAAAACATTAATCTCATATAGTACAAGTACAATATGCTGTGTGCTCTGAAGAGGCTTATTCTTTTAAAGGTCATGAAGTAATTGGGTACACAATGAAACAAACAAACAAAAAATATAGAATAAATTGGTAGAGCAACTATTTATGGATCCAACTTCGATTTTGATTTCAATGCAGCAGCTCTACTGACTTCAATAGGGTTTGACTACATTTCCCTTTATCTGCCAAAGAAAAGAATTTCTCCCACACCAGGAACAGCAAATTCAGTTCACAGGCACATAGCATGCAAACGCTCTGAATCTCCGGGAGCACAGAGGAAAGATTTATCTTTGACAGAAGAAATCTAACCAATAGGAAGTGAGTTTGGAAAACGGTTGTGGCCTTTAATATTTAAAGAACTTTTTGCCATTTAGGTAAGTAAAACCAGAAATTCCCGAGTCTCCATTATTGTGGGTTGCAGTTGTTTTCCCCTCTCAAGGATCAGGGAACACTTTCAGCATTACCTGACAGGGAATATTTTAATAAAAAAGCTTGACTTTTGCCATCTTTTTGAGAAATCAGTAGGAAACAGGTGTGGAACAAGGAACATACGGCATCTTAGTGATTGTTGTTTGTTGTGCTGTGAAGTACAGGCAATGAAGAAACATTGAAGAATATGACAAACCGTAGTCATAATTGCAGCTACAGAGTCAGGAATCTGTCTTTGTGTTCTCAATGTCATCTCAAAGATTTAGCTCTTTGCGCAGCGGTTATCCAAATCTGCGCTATCCATGTATACTCCCTGGAGGTGACTGCAACCTTGACTGCACGAGTTGAGTGCCAAACGAACAGGTTGCTTTTCACCTTTTTGCCCTATAATGCTCCTGAACCTTCATGCCAGTAGCTAACTGATAAGAACTTTACATGATAAATACTGGTTTTGCATTGAGAAGTGTTTTTTGGTATCAGAAAATTCATAAACAGTGCTAAGCACTGGGGAAACAAAATGTTTCAAATAAATTCTATTTGAAAATTATGTTGAATAAATTATTTGACAAATAATATGCTTGTGAATTATTTAACAGTCTTCTAAAGGCAGTATTGTAGAAGTGTTTTCTTTAAATAAATGTAAATAACTTTGCTATGACAATTTTTGTGTGGCTTTGGTTTGTTTTGGTTTTGTGTGTGTGTTGTTTTTTAAATAAACAGCTTTGTGCATGTCTGGTTTTGACGACTGATAAACATTGCATCTGCTAATGGGTTCATAGGTTTTGGACATTACAATCCATTTACTATATGTAAGAACTGATTCTTATACACTTTCATTCATTTCAGTATTTTCTGCAATGGTACAATTTATCAAAATTTATTTTGTCACAATTGTTAACATATGGTTATCAAGGATACCATATCAAGTTTTACATTCCTTTTTTGTTACACTACAGCACAAAACATTTGTCTGTATTCCTTAAATTTAAATGCTCATCATCCACAGAGCCAACACTTCTGGTTTTTACATCAGATGGAAGATGCAGTCTCCATTTAAATAGTTCTTTAGTAAGAATTGTAACTTGAAGAAGAAAGTAAGATATTATATTTATGCTATCTTTTTGCTAACATGAGACCACATTTAAATACTGATTTGGTATTTGACCAAAGGAGAACATTAACATAAATAGTTAATTTCTCACAGTATAAGAAAAGAACTAATTGTCCCAGAAGGCAGCACACTGAAAATGACATGTCTAGAACCATCTCGACAATATGGAAACTTATGATCCTGTATTGGAAATCATAGTTCCTTTTAATTCCCCTTCTTAGAGAGTCTCCTCCATCCACAGACAAAATTGTTTCTTGAGGACAAGAATCCAGAAGCATTTTTGGAAAATGGAGCAGAACTGGACTTAAATTCCTGTCAAAAGTCAGGAAAAAGTCAGGTGTCTGGGAGAACTTCAATTCAGAAGAACAGGCTCTCTTTCTGGTCGTCTAGATGTACAAAGCATCTCAGCAAGCATTTCTAGATCTTTTCTAGAACTTGAAAAGGAATTAAAATGCTTCTTTTTAGTTTACTGAATTGCTTCATGCCTGCAGGTCATAGCATAAGACCCTGCCAGATGATGATTCAGTCATTTATTCTGCTTGGGAGACTATTTAACATTGGATAATGGTGCTTCAGGCAGAAAAGACCATTAAATAGTATATTCTGCGTGGTTTATAGATTAAATATATCATCAAAACTGTTTCTTCTAATTGCATTTCTAAAAAAAATACTCCTGAGGAAAGATGTGGTGGTTAAAAATTATGCTGGAAGGGTAGCACCTAGGTTCTGGTGCACCAAGGGAATGTCACCAGAGCATCTCTCTGCCTTTTGATTTGTGCAACTCTGCCAAGGATGAATTTACAAATATTTATGCTTGAGATGCAGAGGATACATGGAAAGCAAAAGAGAAAGAAGGTGTTGACTATCAGCAGGGGAAGTGAGGTTGTTTTTTATTTTTCCAAGTGAACCTGTAAGAGTGCAAAATGAGTAAATTGGAGGTAATGCAAGTAAGGCATAAATCTAATAAACTGGAGTAGTCTTTTTCCAGTGGATCAATCTCTTTCAATTTCAGCTTCCTTTCCATCAGAGCTAAAAAGCTAAAATGCATTACTGTGAAACATGAATTCAAGATAAAGAGAGTGCCAGGAAGGAAAGCAGTCTTCCCTTCCAGAAAGAGGGGAACAACAAAAGTGAATAGGCACTGGGATAGATATTTGCCTTCGTATGGGTAGTTTGACTGAAAAAAACGAAATAGCTTAATACTACCTCTTGTGAAAACAACTGAGGAGATACTTCTTTTCAAGGAAAAGATAAATAGCATTCTGATAATAATGAAAGTGTAATTAGTTAGTTAGTAGAAAAGACCAAAGATGAGAACATAATGGTTCATCTTAGCTGCTAGTCCTGAGGCAATTTAGTTGTTAATATAATGACAGTTTTGGTTTCTGTTACTATCTTAATGAACCTGAGTGCTTGCAACAATACTTGAAATTGTTTTCAAATTTAAGGTTTCCTTCTGCTTGGAAGAGAAAACATGCTCACAAAATTATGAGAATCATAAATCGTAATAATAATGCTATAGTCTTACATTAGAAATTCATCCTAGTTCTTGAGGTTATATTGAATAATTAACAACAGTAAACTCAGTTATTGCTGAAAATTATTGAAGCAATACTTTACTCTTTTTGTTATTTGTTAAAAACTAACATTGTAATGCTTAAATTTTGGAAATATTTACATTGGTATTTAATAAAACTTAAAATAAAATAAATAACTCTGGCTTTATACACTTAGCAGAAAATAAAACAACGAAATGTGTTGTCATTTAGAAATGTTCACCATCAAGTCTCAGCCTGTTTATCCTTTCCAGTGGAAAGCCATTCTTGTGCTGAACAAGAAGAATAAAACATGTCTTTCTGAAGATTGTCTAGATATTTCCACGTTCTTGCCTATATTGGCTTCATCCAGAAGTGCTAGGTAGCCTAGATGTCCTAGTTTAGTTACTGAAAGATGTTATTCTTTGCCAAAAATAAGATTTTAGTTTTCAGTACACATATCTGCTCTCGTGAGACCTCACTTGGAGTATTGTGTACAGTTCTGGTGTCCTCAAAATAAAAAGGACATGGAGCTGTTGGAGCAAGTCCAGAGGAGGGCCACGAGAATGATAAGGGGGCTGGAGCACCTCCCATATGAAGACAGGCTGAGAAAGTTGGGGCTGTTCAGCCTGGAGAAGAGAAGGCTGCGTGGAGACCTCATAGCAGCCTTCCAGTATGTGAAGGGGCCCTATAAGGATGCAGGGGAGGGACTCTTCATTAGGGACTCTAGTGGTAGGACAAAGGGTAACAGGTTTAAACTTAAACAGGGGAAGTTTAGATTAGATACAAGGAAGAAGTTCTTTACAGTGAGGGTGGTGAGGCACTGGAATGGGTTGCCCAAGGAAGTTGTGAATGCTCCAACCCTGGTGGTGTTCAAGGCCAGGTTGGACAGAGCCTTGGGTGACATGGTTTAGTGCAAGGTGTCCCTGTCCATGGCAGGGGGGTTGGAACTAGATGATCTTAAGGGCCTTTCCAACTCAAACCATTCTATGATTCTATGCTACAGTAACTGCAGTGCAACTGTTGTTTAAAAAATATGCCTCTTTTCTCTCCTCATTATTGAAGTAAGAATACAGGAGAATTCCTCAAAGATAAAAAATGTCCCAAACTTGAAATAAGTCTGCTTAATTATATTTGTATTTGTAACAATATAGTCCTAAATGACTATGACTGTACCATGCTGGCCTACTGAAACAATTTCATCATGAGCACATGACCAAACATAGTGATCAATCCCTTTTTCTACATAAAAAATTTAATGTTGATTCATAATTTAAAAAAAATCTTTACCCTTCGACTTGAATTCTTTGCAAAAATCTTTTACCAGTAATCCTAACAAGCCTTGAGTAGTATTTAGCTTTGGATTCAAAATGTGAATGAACAGGATACTATATTTTAATGTTGTCAGGTTTTTGACAAAAAAGACTTAACCCTTAACTTGTTAGCCAGTCTAGTAAAAAGATAAACCATATTATAGTTATGTTTAAATACACTAAGAACAAATTCACCCAGAGGAAAATGTTTCTAAGTCACCTTCTTGTTTTGTATAAACTTACATACTATGTCAGGACATCCGCCTCTGTCCCTTTCTTAAAGATGCTGAGAAGCTCAGTGTCTATGCTCAAATACAGTTGTGGTTTCTATTTCTTAGTCTGAATTTCTTGCTTTGCTGTGTTGTCAGGTGTTACATGGTCTTTATCCTCAGCGGGAGAAAGAAGCTTATTCAATATTTTCTCCTACATAGGCTATAGTTGTGGGGGCAGGTCGTGGCTGCCACTGCGAAGAGGAGGGGCATGCTGAAACTTAAGAATCGTTCAGGGCCACAGTGTGAAGGAGAAAACCAGAATGCAGAAAGTGTGAAGAAAGCCACTCTCTACCTCTTTGTCGTGGTTTAAGCCCAGCCGGCA